>NW_026530315.1:0-38545 GCF_026979565.1 Vidua chalybeata
CCCCTGAGTGACCACTGAGTGACCACTGACCACTGAGTGACCACTGACCAATGAGTGACCACTGAGTGACCCCTGAGTGACCACTGAGTGACCACTGAGTGACCCTGAGTGACCACTGAGTGACCACTGACCCCTGAGTGACCACTGAGTGACCAATGAGTGACCTCTGAGTGACCACTGAGTGACCAATGAGTGACCTCTGAGTGACCACTGAGTGACCACTGAGTGACCAATGAGTGACCAATGAGTGACCACTGAGTGACCCGAGTGACCACTGACTGACCACTGACCACTGAGTGACCACTGAGTGACCATTCCTGTGTGTCCGCAGGGTCTGTCCAAAGCAGCGGCGGCCGAGCGGCTCCTGCGGGACGGGCCCAACGCCCTCACTGACCCCAATGACCACTGACTGACCACTGACTGACCATTCACTGACCACTGACCACTGAATGACCCCTGAGTGACCACTGAGTGACCGCTCTCTGTCCGCAGGGCCTGTCGGAGGCGGCGGCGGCCGAGCGGCTCCTGCGGGACGGGCCCAACGCCCTCACTGACCCCACTGACCACTGAGTGACCATTCACTGACCACTGACCACTGAGTGACCACTGAGTGACCACTGAGTGACCGCTCTGTCCGCAGGGCCTGTCGGAGGCGGCGGCGGCCGAGCGGCTCCTGCGGGACGGGCCCAACGCCCTCACTGACCCAAATGACCACTGACTGACCACTGACCACTCACTAACCATTCACTGACCCCTGACTGACCACTGAGTGACCACTGAGTGACCGCTCTGTCCCGCAGGGCCTGTCGGAGGCGGCGGCGGCCGAGCGGCTCCTGCGGGACGGGCCCAACGCCCTCACTGACCCCAATGACCACTGACTGACCACTGACTGACCACTGACCACTCACTAACCATTCACTGACCCCTGACTGACCACTGAGTGACCACTGAGTGACCGCTCTGTCCGCAGGGCCTGTCGGAGGCGGCGGCGGCCGAGCGGCTCCTGCGGGACGGGCCCAACGCCCTCACTGACCCCACTGACCACTGAGTGACCATTCACTGACCACTGACCACTGAGTGACCACTGAGTGACCACTGAGTGACCGCTCTGTCCGCAGGGCCTGTCGGAGGCGGCGGCGGCCGAGCGGCTCCTGCGGGACGGGCCCAACGCCCTCACTGACCCCAATGACCACTGACTGACCACTGACTGAGCATTGACCATTCACTGACCACTGAGTGACCACTGAGTGACCACTGAGTGACCGCTCTGTCCGCAGGGTCTGTCGGAGGCGGCGGCGGCCGAGCGGCTCCTGCGGGACGGGCCCAACGCCCTCACTGACCCCACTGACCACTGAGTGACCATTCACTGACCACTGACCACTGACTGACCACTGAGTGACCACTGAGTGACCGCTCTGTCCGCAGGGCCTGTCGGAGGCGGCGGCGGCCGAGCGGCTCCTGCGGGACGGGCCCAACGCCCTCACTGACCCCAATGACCACTGACTGACCACTGACCACTCACTAACCATTCACTGACCCCTGACTGACCACTGAGTGACCACTGAGTGACCGCTCTGTCCGCAGGGTCTGTCGGAGGCGGCGGCGGCCGAGCGGCTCCTGCGGGACGGGCCCAACGCCCTCACTGACCCCACTGACCACTGAGTGACCATTCACTGACCACTGACCACTGACTGACCACTGAGTGACCACTGAGTGACCGCTCTGTCCGCAGGGCCTGTCGGAGGCGGCGGCGGCCGAGCGGCTCCTGCGGGACGGGCCCAACGCCCTCACTGACCACTGACTGACCACTGACTGACCACTGACTGACCACTGACTGAGCATTGACCATTCACTGACCACTGAGTGACCACTGAGTGACCGCTCTGTCCGCAGGGTCTGTCGGAGGCGGCGGCGGCCGAGCGGCTCCTGCGGGACGGGCCCAACGCCCTCACTGACCCCAATGACCACTGACTGACCACTGACTGAGCATTGACCATTCACTGACCACTGAGTGACCACTGAGTGACCACTGAGTGACCGCTCTGTCCGCAGGGCCTGTCGGAGGCGGCGGCGGCCGAGCGGCTCCTGCGGGACGGGCCCAACGCGCTGCGGCCGCCGCGGGGCACGCCGGGGCTCGTGCGCTTCGGGCGGCAGCTGGCCGGGGGCCTGCAGTGCCTCATGTGGGTGGCCGCGGGCATCTGCCTGATCGCCTACGGCGTGCAGCGCGGGCAGGGCCAGCGCGGCGGCTCCGACGACGTGAGTGCACACCTGGGCACACCTGGGCACACCTGGGGTACACCTGGGGCACCTGGGGATACATAGGGACACACCTGGGCACACCTGGGCACACCTGGGCACATCTGGGGCAGTTATAGCACACCTGGGCACACCTGGGCACACCCGGGCACACACCTGGGGCACCTGGGGATACATAGGGACACACCTGGGCACACCTGGGCACACCTGGGGTACACCTGGGTACAGCTGGGGTACACCTGGGGGCACCTGGGCACACCTGGATACAGCTGGGTGTACATAGGGACACACCTGGGCACACCTGGCCGTGATCTGCCTGATCGCCTACGGCGTGCAGCGTGGGCAGGGCCAGCGCGGCGGCTCCGACGACGTGAGTGCACACCTGGGCACACCTGGGCACACCTGGGGGCAGTTATAGCACACCTGGGCACACCTGGGGGCACCTGGGGGCAGTTATAGCACACCTGGGTACAGCTGGGTACAGCTGGGGGTACATAGGGACACACCTGGGCACACCTGGGGGCACCTGGGGGCAGTTATAGCACACCTGGACACACCTGGGCACACCTGGGTGCACCTGGGTGCACCTGGGTACAGCTGGGGGTACATAGGGATACACCTGGGCACACACCTGGGCACACCTGGGCACACCTGGGATACACCTGGGTACACCTGGGTACTGCTGGGTACAGCTGGGGGTACATAGGGATACACCTGGGCACACACCTGGGCACACACCTGGGCACACCTGGCCGTGATCTGCCTGATCGCCTACGGCGTGCAGCGCGGGCAGGGCCAGCGCGGCAGCTCCGACGACGTGAGTGCACACCTGGGCACACCTGGGCACATCTGGGGGCAGTTATAGCACACCTGGGTACAGCTGGGGGCACCTGGGATACACCTGGGCACACCTGGGTACAGCTGGGGGTACATAGGGACACACCTGGGCATACCAGGGGGCACCTGGGCACACCTGAGATACAGCTGGGTACAGCTGGGGGTACATAGGGATACACCTGGGCACACACCTGGGCACACCTGGCATACACCTGGGATACACCTGCGTACAGCTGGGCACACCTGGGCACACCTGAGATACACCTGGGATACACCTGGGCACACCTGAGATACACCTGGGGATATATAGGGATACATCTGAGATACACCTGGGCACACCTGGGCACACCTGGGATACACCTGGGATATACCTGGGCACACCTGGGGGCAGGTATAGCACACCTGGGCACACCTGGACACACCCGGGGCAGTTATAGCACATCTGGGGCAGTTCTAGCACACCTGGGCACACCCAGGGCGGGTGTAGCACACCTGGGCACGCCTGGGCACGCCCGGGCGCTCACCTGGCCTCACCTGTGCGCAGCTGTACCTGGCCGTGGCCCTCATGGCCGTCGTGGTGGTCACCGGCTGCTTCGGCTACTACCAGGAGTTCAAGAGCACCAACATCATCGCCAGCTTCCGCAACCTGGTCCCGCAGGTGAGCGCACCTGGGCACACCTGGGCACGAACCTGGGCACACACCTGGGCACACACCTGGGCACGCACCTGGGCACACCTGGGCATGAACCTGGGCACACCTGGGCACACCTGGCACACCTGGGCATGAACCTGGGCACACCGGGCACACACCTGGGCACACCTGGGCACACCTGGGCACACCTGGGCATGAACCTGGGCACACCTGGGCACACCTGGGCACACCTGGGCATGAACCTGGGCACACCTGGGCACACACCTGGGCACACCTGGGCACACCTGGGCATGAACCTGGGCACACCTGGGCACACCTGGGCACACCTGGGCATGAACCTGGGCACACCTGGGCACACCTGGGCACACACCTGGGCACACCTGGGCATGAACCTGGGCACACACCTGGGGCTGCATCCACACCTGGGGTGCCCCCCGCACACCTGGGGGGCCTCATTTGCATTCCTGGGTCCTCAATCTCTCACCTGGGGGGCCTCATTTCCATACCTGGGTTCTCATTTGCATACGTGGGTGCCTCATTTGCATACCTGTGTGCTTCATTTGCATACCTGGCTCCTCATTTGCATACCTGGCTCCTAATTTGCCTACCCGTGTGCCTCATTTGCATACCTGGGTGCGCCATTTGCATACCTGAGTCCTCAATATCTCACCTGTGTGCCTCATTTGCATACCTGGCTCCTCATTTCCGTACCTGTGTGCCTCATTTCCATACCTGTGTGCCCCATTTGCGTACCCGTGTGCCTCATTTGCATACCCGGGTGCCTCATTTGCATGCAGCAAGCCACGGTGGTGCGGGCGGGGCAGACGCTGCAGGTGAACGCGGCCGAGCTCGTGGTCGGGGACCTGGTGGAGATCAAAGGCGGCGACCGAGTCCCGGCCGACATCCGCGTGCTGGCAGCGCAGGGCTGCAAGGTGAGCGCACCTGGGCGCACCTGGGGATGCACCTGGGCACACCTGGGGATGCACCTGGGCACGCCTGGGCACGCCTGGGCACACCTGGGCACACCTGGGCACAGCTGGGCGCACCTGGGCACACCTGGGCACACCTGGGGATGCACCTGGGGATGCACCTGGGCACACCTGGGCACATTTGGGCACAGCTGGGCACAGCTGGGCACACCTGGGCACACCTGGGGATGCACCTGGGGATGCACCTGGGCACACCTGGGGGGAGATGGGGGCACCTGGGTGCACCTGGGGGCACCTGGGGGGAGATGGGCACACCTGGGCACACCTGGGTGGAGATGGGAGCACCTGGGTGCACCTGGGGATGCACCTGGACACACCTGGGCACACCTGAGGGGAGATGGGGGCACCTGGACACACCTGGGCGCACCTGGGGATGCACCTGGACACGCCTGGGGAGAGATGGGGGCACCTGGGGGCACCTGGGGGAGAGATGGGAGCACCTGGGGGTACCTGGGCACACCTGGGCACACACCTGGGGATGCACCTGGGCACAGCTGGGGGCACCTGGGCACACCTGGGTGCACCTGGGCACACCTGGGCGCACCTGGAGGCTCAGGTGCGGGCGGGGCCGTGCCCAGGTGGACAACTCCTCGCTGACCGGCGAGTCGGAGCCGCAGACGCGCTCACCTGAGTGCACCCACGAGTCGCACCTGGAGACGCGCAACATCGCCTTCTTCTCCACCATGTGCCTGGAAGGTGAGCGCACCTGGGGCACCTGGGGCACCTGGGGCACACCTGGGCACACCTGGGGCACACCTGGGCACACCTGGGGCACCTGGGCACACACCTGGGCTTACCTGGGCACACCTGGGCTTACCTGGGCACAGCTGGCATATACCTGGCTACACCTGGGTATACTTGGGCGCACCTGGGGGGCACCTGGGCACACACCTGGGTACACCCGTGTCCCACCTGTGTCCCACCTGGGCACATCTGGGTCCCACCTGGGTCCCACCTGGGCACACCTGGGTCCCACCTGGGCACACCTGGGCACACCTGGGTCTCACCTGGGCACACCTGGGTTTCACCTGTGTCCCACCTGGGCACACCTGGGTCCCACTTTGACACACCTGTGTCCCACCTGGATACACCTGTGCACACCTGTGTCCCACCTGTGTCTCACCTGTGTCCCACCTGTGCACACCTGTGTCCCACCTGTGTCCCACCTGTGCACACCTGTGTCCCACCTGTGTCCCACCTTTGTCTCACCTGGGCACACCTGGGCTCACCTGTGCACACCTGGGTCCCACCTGTGTCCCACCTGGGCACACCTGTGTCCCACCTGGGTCTCACCTGGGCACACCTGGGCACACCTGGGTCCCACTTCGACACACCTGTGTCTCACCTGTGTCCCACCTGGATACACCTGTGTCTCACCTGTGTCCCACCTGGATACACCCGTGTCCCACCTGTGTCCCACCTGTGTCCCACCTGTGCACACCTGTCGCCGCAGGCACGGCCACGGGGCTGGTGATCAGCACAGGTGACCGCACGGTGATCGGGCGCATCGCCAGCCTGGCCTCAGGTGTGGAGAACGAGAAGACGCCGATCGCCGTGGAGATCGAGCACTTCGTGGACATCATCGCCGGCCTGGCCGTCTTCTTCGGCGCCACCTTCTTCGTGGTGGCCATGCTCATCGGCTACCCCTTCCTGCGCGCCATGGTCTTCTTCATGGCCATCGTGGTGGCCTACGTGCCCGAGGGGCTGCTGGCCACCGTCACGGTACGGGCAGGCGGCGCCGCGGCGCACCTGGGCACACCTGGGAACACCTGGGGGGGTGGGACTCTCTGGAGGTGTTGAGGTCTTTATGGGTTCTACCAGAGGTTTTGAGGTCGTTATGGGTTCCACCACAATGTGGGAGGTCTGGGGGACAGGTGGGGGTAGGTAGGGACAGGTGGAGACACCTGAGGACAGGTGGGGACACCTGGGCACACCTGGGGACAGGTGGGAGGGTTGGAGTGTCTGGAGGTGTTGAGGAGCATTTCAGGTCTTTATGGGTTCTACCAAAGGTTCTGGAGATCTTGAGGTCCTCATGGGTTCCACCACAGTGTGGGAGGTCAGGGGGACAGGTGGGGGTAGGTAGGGACAGGTGGAGACACCTGGGAACACCTGGGCGCACCTGGGGGGGTGGGAGTGTCCGGAGGTGTTGAGGAACAGTTGAGGTCTCTATGGGTTCTACCAAAGGTTTTGAGGTCCTCATGAGTTCCACCACAATGTGGGAGGTCAGGGGGACAGGTGGGGACAGGTGGAGACACCTGGGGACAGGTGGAGACACCTGGGGACAGGTGGGGACACCTGGGAACACCTGGGAACACCTGGTGGGCTTGGAGTATGTGGAGGTGTTGAGGAACATTTGAGGTCGTTACGGGTTCTACCAAAGGTTTTGAGGTCCTCATGAGTTCCACCACAATGTGGGAGGTCAGGGGGACAGGTGGGGATAGGTGGAGACACCTGAGGACAGGTGAGGGACACCTGGCAGGTGAGGACAGGTGAAGACACCTGGGCACAGGTGAGGCCATCAGCATTTACGGAGCTCAAGGTGAAAACCTCGACGTCTCTATGGGCTCCCACCACAACCTGAGGTGTTCAGGTGAGGACAGGTGAGGGACACCTGACAAGTGAGGACAGGTGAGGACAGGTGAAGGACACCTGGCAGGTGAGGACAGGTGGGCACAAGTGAGGACAGGTGAGGACAGGTGGGCACAGGTGAGGCCATCAGCATTTACGGGGCTCAAGGTGAAAACCTCGACGTCTCTATGGGGTCCCACCACAACCTGAGGCGTTCAGGTGAGGACAGGTGAGGGATACCTGGCATGTGAGGACAGGTGGGCACAGGTGAGGACAGGTGGGACAGGTGGGCACAGGTGAGGACAGGTGGGCACAGGTGAGGCCATCAGCATTTACGGGGCTCAAGGTGAAAACCTCGACGTCTCTATGGGGTCCCACCACAACCTGAGGCGTTCAGGTGGGACAGACGAAGCCCCCTCACCTGGCCGGGCGTGCCCTCACCTGGCCGGGCGTGCCCTCACCTGGCCAGGTGTGCCTGTCGCTGACGGCCAAGCGCCTGGCGCGCCGGAACTGCGTGGTGAAGAACCTGGAGGCCGTGGAGACGCTCGGCTCCACCTCGGTGATCTGCTCCGACAAGACCGGGACGCTCACGCAGAACCGCATGGCCGTGGCGCACCTGTGGTTCGACGGGCAGGTGCACGACGCCGACACCACCGAGGACCAGTCGGGTGAGGAGGGCACACCTGGGGGCACACCTGGGCACAGTTAGAACACACCTGGGCACACCTGGGGGCACCTGGACACACCTGGGCACAGTTAGAACACACCTGGGGGCACCTGGGGGCACCTGGGCACAGCTGGGGGCATCTGGGCACACCTGGGCACAGTTAGAACACACCTGGGGGCACCTGGGAACACCTGGGAACACCTGGGCACAGTTAGGACACACCTGGGCGCACCTGGGCACACCTGGGGGCACCTGGGCACACCTGGGCACAGTTAGAACACACCTGGGAACACCTGGGGGCACCTGGGGGCACCTGGGAACACCTGGGCACAGTTAGAACACACCTGGGTGCACCTGGGGGCACCTGGGCACAGTTAGAACACACCTGGGGGCACCTGGGGGCACCTGGGCACACACCTGGGCACAGCTGGGGGCACCTGGGGGCACCTGGGCATAGCTGGGCACAGCTGGAGACACCTGGGGGCACCTGGGCACACCTGGGGGCACCTGTGGAGGGGTGGGGACACATCTGGGGACACCTGGGGGGACCTGGGCACACCTGGGCACACCTGGGCACACCTGAGCACACCTGGGCACACCTGGGCACACACCTGGGTCTCACCTGGGCACACCTGGGCACACCTGGGGATACCTGGGCACACCTGGGCACACCTGGGCACACACCTGGGTCTCACCTGGGCCTCACCTGTGCCACCTGTGCCCAGGTGAGGCCTTCGAGCAGCGCTCGGAGTCGTGGGCGCTGCTCAGCCAGGTGATCACGCTCTGCAACCGCGCCCAGTTCAAACCCGGCCAGGAGGGCGTGCCCGTGGCACAGGTGGGACTGGGACGGACTGGGACGGACTGGGATGGACTGGGAGGAACTGGGATGGACTGGGAGGGACTGGGAGGGAACTGGGATGGACTGGGAGGGAACTGGGTTACACTGGGATAGACTGGTTTATACTGGTTTATACTGGGATAGACTGGGGTAGACTGGGGTAGACTGGTTTACACTGGGTTATACTGGTTTATACTGGTTTATACTGGGTTAGCTGGGATATGCTGGGATAGACTGGGTTATACTGGGATGTACTGGGTTATACTGGGATATACTGGTTTGGACTGGTTTGGGGTTTGAGGTTACTGGTTTATACTGATTTATACTGGTTTGTACTGGTCTGTACTGGTTTGTACTGGTTTGGGGTTTGGGGTTACTGGTTTATACTGGTTTGGGGTTACTGGTTTGTACTGGTTTGTACTGGTTTGGGGTTACTGGTTTGTACTGGTTTGTACTGGTTTGGGGTTACTGGTTTGTACTGGTTTGTACTGGTCTGTACTGGTCTGTACTGGTCTGTACTGGCTTGGGGTTTGGTGTTACTGGTTTATTCTGGTTTATACTGGTTTGGGATTTGGGGTTTGGGGTTACTGGTTTGTACTGGTCTGTACTGGTCTGTACTGGTCTGTACTGGTTTATACTGGTCTGTACTGGTTTGGGGTTTGGGGTTACTGGTTTGTACTGGTCTGTACTGGTCTGTACTGGTCTGTACTGGTCTGTACTGGTTTGGGGTTTGGGGTTACTGGGAGGGACCGGGGTGGGCGTGTCCTCACCGCGGCCCCGCCCCCTGTCCCCCAGCGTGACGTCATCGGCGACGCCTCCGAGTCGGCGCTGCTCAAGTTCGCGGAAGTGACGTCAGGGCCGGTGGCGGCCGCCAGGGGGCGCTTCCCGAAGGTGGCGGAGCTGCCGTTCAACTCCAGCAACAAATTCCAGGTGAGACGCGGACAGGTGAGACACGGACAGGTGAGACACGGACAGGTGAGACAGGTGAGAGACAGGTGAGAGATGGACAGGTGAGACACGGACAGGTGAGACAGGTGAGACAGGTGAGACATGGACAGGTGAGACTGGTGAGAGAGGTGAGACAGGTGAGACATGGACAGGTGAGACAGGTGAGAGACAGGTGAGACACGGACAGGTGAGACAGGTGAGAGACAGGTGAGACATGGACAGGTGAGACAGGTGAGACATGGACAGGTGAGACATGGACAGGTGAGAGATGGACAGGTGAGACAGGTGAGACACGGACAGGTGAGACAGGTGAGACAGGTGAGACATGGACAGGTGAGACTGGTGAGAGAGGTGAGACAGGTGAGACATGGACAGGTGAGACAGGTGAGAGACAGGTGAGACACGGACAGGTGAGACACGGACAGGTGAGACATGGACAGGTGAGACATGGACAGGTGAGAGATGGACAGGTGAGACACGGACAGGTGAGACAGGTGAGACAGGTGAGACATGGACAGGTGAGACAGGTGAGACAGGTGAGACAGGTGAGAGACAGGTGAGACAGGTGAGACACGGACAGGTGAGACAGGTGAGACACGGACAGGTGAGAGACGGACAGGTGAGAGACAGGGGAGACAGGTGAGAGACAGGTGAGAGACAGGTGAGACACAGACAGGTGAGAGGTGAGATAGGGACAGGTGAGACAGGTATATCTCAGGTGTATCCCAGGTGTGTCTCACCTGTCTCACCTGTGTCTCACCTGCGCAGGTGTCGGTGCACGAGGCGGGCTGGGTTCTATCTCAGGTGTATCTCAGGTGTATCTCAGGTGTGTCTCACCTGTCTCTCACCTGTGTCTCACCTGCGCAGGTGTCGGTGCACGAGGCGGGCTCGCAGCAGCTCCTGGTGCTCAAGGGCGCCCCCGAGCGGGTCCTGGAGCGGTGCCGGGGTCACCTGCGCGGGGGGGAGGAGCTTCCGCTGGACCCCGAGTGGAGGCGGAGCGTGGAGGGGGCGTGTCTGGAGCTGGGGGGGCGGGGCGAGAGGGTGCTCGGTGAGTGGGGGCGGGGCTGGGGGGGGGGGGGAGGGGCTTGGAGGGGCGGGGGGAGGGGAAAGGGCGCGCGGCCCCTCCCCCCGCCCCCTCCGTGTCGCCCCTGAGTCCCCCCCAGTGGCCCCGAATGGCCCCGAATGTCCCCAAATGTCCCCAAATGGCCCCCCAGTGACCCCATTGATGTCCCCAATCCCCCCAATGTCCCCAATGTCCCCGAATGTCCCCAATTCCCCAATGTCCCCAAATGTCCCCAAATGTCCCCAAATGTCCCCAATGTCCCCAATGTCCCCAATGTCCCCAATGGCCCCGAATGTCCCCAATGTCCCCCCAGTGACCCCCATTGATGTCCCAGATGTCCCCAATGCCCCCAAATGTCCCCCAATGTCCCCCAATGTCCCCAATCCCCCCAATGTCCCCCAATGTCCCCAAATGTCCCCAAATGTCCCCCAATGTCCCCAAATGTCCCCAATCCCCCCAATGTCCCCCAATGTCCCCAAATGTCCCCAAATGTCCCCAATGTCCCCAAATGTCCCCCAATGTCCCCAAATGTCCCCAATCCCCCCAATGTCCCCAATGTCCCCAATGTCCCCAATGTCCCCAGGGTTCTGTGCCCGCTGGCCGCCCGCTGGCACGGTGCCCAATGTCCCCAATGTCCCCTGGCTGTCCCCAATGTCCCCAGTGTCCCCAATCCCCCTGATGTCCCCAATGTCCCCAGTGTCCCCAATGATGCTCCCAATGTCCCCAATGTCCCCAGGGTTCTGTGCCCGCTGGCTGCCCGCTGGCACGGTGCCCGATGTCCCCAATGTCCCCAATGTCCCCAATGTCCCCATTGCTGTCCCCAGGGTTCTGTGCCCGCTGGCTGCCCGCTGGCACGGTGCCCAATGTCCCCAATGTCCCCTGGCTGTCCCCAATGTCCCCAGTGTCCCCAATCCCCCTGATGTCCCCAATGTCCCCAGTGTCCCCAATCCCCCTGATGTCCCCAATGTCCCCAGTGTCCCCAATGATGCTCCCAATGTCCCCAATGTCCCCAGGGTTCTGTGCCCGCTGGCTGCCCGCTGGCACGGTGCCCGATGTCCCCAATGTCCCCAATGTCCCCAATGTCCCCATTGCTGTCCCCAGGGTTCTGTGCCCGCTGGCTGCCCGCTGGCACGGTGCCCGATGTCCCCAATGTCCCCAATGTCCCCAATGTCCCCAATGTCCCCAGGGTTCTGTGCCCGCTGGCTGCCCGCTGGCACGGTGCCCGATGTCCCCAATGTCCCCAATGTCCCCAGGGTTCTGTGCCCACTGGCTGCCCCTGGCACGGTGCCCAATGTCCCCAATGTCCCCAATGTCCCCAATGTCCCCTCTGTCCCAGGGTTCTGTGCCCGCTGGCTGCCCGCTGGCACGGTGGCCCCGGGCACGCCGCCCGAGGCGCTGGCCGAGGTGGCCACCGGGCTCTGCTTCGCGGGGCTCGTGTCCCTCATCGACCCCCCCCGGGCCACCGTGCCCCAGGCCGTGCGCAAGTGCCGGACGGCCGGGATCCGGGTAGGGACACCGGGGACACCGGGGACACCGAGGGGATTGGGGACATTGGGGACACCGGGGACACCGGGGGGATTGGGGACAGCGGGGACACCGGGGACAGCGGGGGGATTGGGGACATTGGGGACACCGGGGACACCGGGGGGATTGGGGACATTGGGGACACCGGGGACACCGAGGGGATTGGGGACATTGGGGACACCGGGGACACCGGGGGGATTGGGGACAGCGGGGACACCGAGGGGATTGGGGACAGCGGGGACAGCGGGGACACCGGGGGGATTGGGGACACCGGGGACACCGAGGGGATTGGGGACAGCGGGGACAGTGGGGACAGCGGGGGGATTGGGGACACCGGGGACAGCGGGGGGACACCAGGGGGATTGGGGACAGCGGGGACAGCGGGGACATTGGGGGGATTGGGAGGACTGGGGACACCGGGGGGATTGGGGACACTGGGGACATCGGGGACATTGGGGGGATTGGGGACACTGGGGGGATTGGGGACATCGGGGACACCCGTGGGGATTGGGGACACTGGCAGGATTGGGGACATTGGGGACATTGGGGACATCGAGGGGATCAGGGACATTGGGGACAAAAGGGACACTTGGGGACACTGGGGGGATTGGGGACACTGGGGACACGACGGACACCGGGGGGATTGGGGGATAATGGGGACACTGGTGGGATTGGGGACATTGGGGACATCGGGGACATCAGGGGGACTGGGGGGGAATGGGGACATTGGGGACACCGGGGGGATTGGGGACATCGAGGGCATTGGGGACATGGGGGGATTGGGGACATGGGGGGGATTGGGGACATTGCGGACACCGGGGGGATTGGGGACAGTGGGGACACCGGGGGGACTGGGGGGGAATGGGGACAGTGGGGACACCGGGGGGACTGGGGGGGAATGGGGACACTAGCGGGATTGGGGACACCAGGGGACACCAGGCCAGGTGAGCCCCGCAGGTGGCACCAGCTCAGGTGAGCCCCGCGGGTGGCACCAGCTCAGGTGGCACCAGCACAGGTGAGCCCCGCAGGTGGCACCAGCTCAGGTGAGCCCCGCGGGTGGCACCAGCTCAGGTGAGCCCCGCGGGTGGCACCAGCTCAGGTGGCACCAGCTCAGGTGAGCCCCGCGGGTGGCACCAGCTCAGGTGAGCCCCGCGGGTGGCACCAGCTCAGGTGGCACCAGCTCAGGTGAGCCCCGCGGGTGGCACCAGCTCAGGTGGCACCAGCTCAGGTGAGCCCCGCAGGTGGCACCGGCTCAGGTGGCACCAGCACAGGTGGCAGCAGCTCAGGTGTGCCCCGCAGGTGATCATGGTGACAGGTGACCACCCGGTGACGGCCAAGGCCATCGCGGCCGCCGTGGGAATCATCTCGGAGGGCAGCGAGACCCCCGAGGACGTGGCCGCGCGCCTGCACCTGCCCCTCGAGCAGGTGGAGCCCAGGTGAGGCCGCGGGCGCGGCACAGGTGGGGGACAGGTGGCACGGGGGGGGAACAGGTGTGGGACAGGTGTATCACAGGTAACTCAGGTGTATCACAGGTAACTCAGGTGTGTCTCAGGTGTGTCACAGGTGTATCTCAGGTAACTCAGGTGTGTCTCAGGTAACTCAGGTGTGTCTCAGGTGTGTCTCAGGTGTGTCTCAGGTAACTCAGGTGTGTCACAGGTGTGTCTCAGGTGTGTCACAGGTAACTCAGGTGTATCTCAGGTAACTCAGGTGTGTTCCCAGGCAGGCGCGGGCGCGCGTGGTCACCGGCCCCGAGCTGGGGCTGATGTGAGTGTGTGACACAGGTAACTCAGGTGTGTCACAGGTGTGTCTCAGGTAACTCAGGTGTGTCACAGGTGTGTCCCAGGTAACTCAGGTGTGTCACAGGTGTGTCTCAGGTAACTCAGGTGTGTCACAGGTGTGTCCCAGGTAACTCAGGTGTGTCTCAGGTGTGTCTCAGGTAACTCAGGTGTGTCACAGGTGTGTCCCAGGTAACTCAGGTGTGTCTCAGGTGTATCTCAGGTAACTCAGGTGTGTCACAGGTAACTCAGGTGTGTCACAGGTAACTCAGGTGTGTCTCAGGTGTGTCTCAGGTAACTCAGGTGTGTCTCAGGTGTGTCTCAGGTGTGTCTCAGGTGTGTCTCACCTGTCTCGCAGGCAGGCGCGGGCGCGCGTGGTCACTGGCCCCGAGCTGGGGCTGATGTGGGTGTGTGACACAGGTAACTCAGGTGTGTCTCAGGTGTGTCACAGGTGTGTCCCAGGTAACTCAGGTGTGTCCCAGGTGTATCACAGGTAACTCAGGTGTATCTCAGGTGTATCACAGGTAACTCAGGTGTGTCTCAGGTGTGTCTCAGGTAACTCAGGTGTGTCTCAGGTGTGTCTCAGGTGTGTCTCAGGTGTGTCTCACCTGTCCGCAGGCAGGCGCGGGCGCGCGTGGTCACCGGCCCCGAGCTGGGGCTGATGTGGGTGTGTGACACAGGTAACTCAGGTGTGTCTCAGGTGTGTCACAGGTGTGTCCCAGGTAACTCAGGTGTGTCCCAGGTGTATCACAGGTAACTCAGGTGTATCTCAGGTGTATCACAGGTAACTCAGGTGTGTCTCAGGTGTGTCTCAGGTAACTCAGGTGTGTCTCAGGTGTGTCTCAGGTGTGTCTCAGGTGTGTCTCACCTGTCCGCAGGCAGGCGCGGGCGCGCGTGGTCACCGGCCCCGAGCTGGCCGCGCTGGCCCCGGGCGCTCTCGAGGAGCTGCTCCGGAGCCACCCCGAGATGGTTTTCGCTCGGACGTCGCCGCAGCAGAAATTGGTCATCGTGGAGAGCTGCCAGCGCCTGGTGGGCACACCTGGGCACACCTGGGCGCACCTGGGCGCACCTGGGGGTGAACCCAGTGTGCCTGATGTCCCCAGTGTCCTCAAATGTCCGCAGAAATCCTCAAAAATCGGCAAAAAATGGCCAAAAATGCCCAAAAAAATCCCCCAAAAATGCCCCAAGAACTCACCCAAAAATATCCCAAAAATTTCCCAGCAAATCACCCCAAAATACCCCCAAAAATTGCAAAAAAAAAAGAAAAATTTTCCCCAAATCCCCCCAAAAATTCCCCAAAAATCTCCCAAAAAATCCCCCCCAAACCTCCCAAAAATCCTCAAAAAATCTCAAAAAAAAAAAAAAGGCAAGAAATCCCCAAAAATTACAAGAAAAGTTAAAAATCCTGAAAAAAGCCTCCGAAACCCCCCCCCCAAAAATAAAAAAAAATCCCCCCAAAAATCCCCCAAAAATCCCTAAAAATCCCCCCAAAAATCCCCCAAAAAATCCCCAAATTTCTCGGCCATTTTCCCCCATTCTTTCCCATTTTTCCCCCATTTTTTCACTCATTTCCCCCCATTTTCCCCCATTTTCCCCATTTTCCCCCAATTTTCCCCTGTTTTTTCCCCAAATTTCCCCATTTTTCCCATTTCCCCCCATTTTTTCCCCATGTTTCCCCATTTTTCCCCATTTCCCTGTTTTTCCCCGTTTTTCCCCATTTTTCCCCACTTTCCCCATTTTCCCATTTTCCCCCCATTTTTCCCCATTTTCCCCGTTTTCCCCCATTTTCCCCATTTTTTCCCCATTTCCCCCATTTTTTCATCAAATTTCCCCATTTTCCCCTTTTTCCCCTGTTTTTCCCCCTGTTTTTTTCCCCATTTTTCCCATTTTTTCCCTATTTTCCCCGTTTTCCCCATTTTCCCTATTTTCCCCATTTTTTCCCCTGTTTTTTCACCAAATTTCCCCATTTTTCCCAATTTCCCCATTTTTCCCCATTTTCCCCCATTTTTCCCGTTTTCCCCGTTTTTCCCCCATTTTCCCCATTTTTTCCCCCATTTTCCCCATTTTTTCCCCATTTTCCCCATTTTTCCCCCTGTTTTTCCCCATTTTTCCTGTTTTCCCCGTTTTTCCCCCATTTTTCCCTTTTTCCCCCATTTTTTCACTCATTTCCCCCCATTTTTCCCGTTTTTTCCCCATTTTCCCCATTTTTTTCCCCCGTTTTTTCCCCATTTTCCCCATTTTTCCCGTTTTTTCCCCATTTTTTTTCCCCCGTTTTTTCCCCATTTTTTCCCCATTTTCCCCCATTTTTTTCCCCATTTTTCCCCGTTTTTTCCCCGTTTTCCCCCGTTTTCCCCCCGTTCCCGCCCCGCTCTCCCGCAGGGCGCCATCGTGGCGGTGACAGGTGACGGCGTCAACGACTCACCTGCGCTGAAGAAAGCCGACATCGGCGTGGCCATGGGCGTGGCCGGCTCCGACGCCGCCAAGAACGCGGCCGACATGATCCTGCTGGACGACAACTTCGCCTCCATCGTCACCGGCGTGGAGCAAGGTGAGACACCTGCACAGGTGACACAGGTGAGACAGGTGAGACAGGTGAGACATGGACAGGTGAGACATGGACAGGTGAGATATGGACAGGTGAGATACAGGTGAGACATGATCCTGCTGGACGACAACTTCGCCTCCATCGTCACCGGCGTGGAGCAAGGTGAGACACCTGCACAGGTGACACAGGTGTGCTGAGAGCACCTGCACAGGTGAGACAGGTGAGATAGGGACAGGTGAGACAAGTGAGACAGGTGAGACATGGACAGGTGAGATATGGACAGGTGAGATACAGGTGAGACATGATCCTGCTGGACGACAACTTCGCCTCCATCGTCACCGGCGTGGAGCAAGGTGAGACACCTGCACAGGTGAGACACGGACAGGTGAGATACAGGTGAGACAGGTGAGACACGGACAGGTGAGACAGGTGAGACAGGTGAGACATGGACAGGTGAGACATGATCCTGCTGGACGACAACTTCGCCTCCATCGTCACCGGCGTGGAGCAAGGTGAGACACCTGCACAGGTGACACAGGTGAGACAGGTGAGACAGGTGAGATAGGGACAGGTGAGACAGGTGAGATAGGGACAGGTGGGACAGGTGTGCTGAGAACACCTGCACAGGTGGGGCAGGTGAGATATGGACAGGTGAGACAGGTGAGGAGAAAGGTGGGACAGGTGGGACACCTGGGCTCTCACACACCTGAGTCGTTCCCACACCTGCCCCACTCACCTGTCCTGCTCACCTGAGCCATTCCCTCACCTGTCTGTGCTCACCTGTCTGTGCTCACCTGTGGCTCTCACCTGTCCGGCTCACCTGTCCCACTCACCTGTCCCATTCCCTCACCTGTCCCCACTCACCTGTTCCACTCACCTGAGCCATTCCCTCACCTGTCCCGCTCACCTGTCCCACTCACCTGTCCCGCTCACCTGTGGCTCTCACCTGTCCCACTCACCTGTCCCGCTCACCTGAGCCATTCCCTCACCTGCCCCACTCACCTGTCCCGCTCACCTGTCCCATTCCCTCACCTGTGGCTCTCACCTGTGGCTCTCACCTGTCTGGCTCACCTGCCCCACTCACCTGTCCTGCTCACCTGTGGCGCTCACCTGTCCCGCTCACCTGCCCCACTCACCTGTGGCTCTCACCTGTGGTGCTCACCTGTCTGGCTCACCTGCCCCACTCACCTGTCCCACTCACCTGTCTGGCTCACCTGTCCGGCTCACCTGCCCCACTCACCTGTCTGGCTCACCTGTCCCTCTCACCTGTCCGGCTCACCTGTCCAGCTCACCTGTCCCTCTCACCTGTGGCTCTCACCTGTGGTGCTCACCTGTGGCTCTCACCTGTCCCTCTCACCTGTCTGGCTCACCTGTCCCTCTCACCTGTCCGGCTCACCTGTCCCGCTCACCTGTGGCTCTCACCTGTCCCTCTCACCTGTCCCACTCACCTGTGGCTCTCACCTGTGGCTCTCACCTGTGGCTCTCACCTGTCCCTCTCACCTATGGCTCTCACCTGTGGCTCTCACCTGTCCCTCTCACCTGTGGCTCTCACCTGTGGCTCTCACCTGTCCCTCTCACCTGTGGCTCTCACCTGTGGCTCTCACCTGTCCGGCTCACCTGTGGCTCTCACCTGTGGCTCTCACCTGTCCCTCTCACCTGTCCCGCTCACCTGTGGCTCTCACCTGTGGCTCTCACCTGTGGCTCTCACCTGTCTGGCTCACCTGTGGCTCTCACCTGTGGCTCTCACCTGTGGCTCTCACCTGTCCCATTCCCTCGCCTGTGGCTCTCACCTGTGGCTCTCACCTGTCCCTCTCACCTGTGGCTCTCACCTGTGGCTCTCACCTGTCCGGCTCACCTGTGGCTCTCACCTGTGGCTCTCACCTGTCCGGCTCACCTGTGGCTCTCACCTGTGGCTCTCACCTGTCCGGCTCACCTGCGCCCCGCCCAGGCCGGCTGATCTTCGACAACCTGAAGAAGTCCATCGCGTACACGCTGACCAAGAACATTCCGGAGCTGGCGCCGTACCTGGTCTACATCACGGCCAGCGTGCCCCTCCCCCTGGGCTGCATCACCATCCTCTTCATCGAGCTCTGCACCGACATCGTGAGCGCACCTGGCACACCTGGGCACACCTGGGGGCAGCTGGGGGCACCTGGGCACACACCTGGGCACACCTGGGCACACCTGGGAACACCTGGGCACACACCTGGGCACACCTGGGGGCACCTGGGAACACACCTGGGCACACCTGGGCACACCTGGGCACACACCTGGGAACACACCTGGGCACACCTGGGGCACCTGGGAACACACCTGGGCACACCTGGGCACACCTGGGCACACCTGGGCACACACCTGGGCACACCTGGGGCACCTGGGAACACACCTGGGCACACCTGGGAACACACCTGGGGGCAGCTGGGAACACACCTGGGCACACCTGGGGGCAGCTGGGGGCAGCTGGGGCACCAGGGCACACCTGGGCACACCTGGGAACACACCTGGGGGCAGCTGGGCACACACCTGGGGGCACCTGGGGGCACCTGGGCACACACCTGGGGGCACCTGGGGGCACCTGGGCACACACCTGGGCACACCTGGGAACACACCTGGGGGCACCTGGGGGCAGCTGGGGCACCTGGGAACACCTGGGCACACCTGGGAACACACCTGGGCACACCTGGGCACCTGGGGGCACATGGGGCACCTGGGCACACCTGGGGCACCTGAGAACACACCTGGGCACACCTGGGGGCAGCTGGGGCATCTGGGAATTGTTATAACAGACCTGGGCACACCTGGGAACACACCTGGGAACACACCTGGGGTACCTGGGAACACACCTGGGAACACACCTGGGGCACCCGGGGCACCCCGGGGCACCTGGGCACACCTGGGACACACCTGGGGGCAGTTAGAGTGCACCTGGGCACACCTGGGCACCTAAGGGCACCTGGGAACACACCTGGGCACACCTGGGGCACCTGGGGCACACCTGGGGCACCTGGGAACACCTGGGGGCAGTTAGAACACACCTGGGCACACCTGGGAACACCTGGGGGCAGTTAGAACACACCTGGCCACACCTGGGGCACACCTGGGCACACCTGGGCCTCACCTGAGCCCCTCAGAGCCCAGTTTCGGGGCGTCCCAGGTGTTCCACACCCAGGTGCCGCCGATCCTTCTCACCTGCCCGGGGCGGGGCCGGGGCGCGGCCGGGGCGCCTGGGCCGGCCCCGCCCCTCACCTGGGCGCACCTGCGCAGTTCCCGTCGGTGTCGCTGGCCTACGAGCGCGCCGAGAGCGACATCATGCACCTGCGGCCGCGCGACCCCCGGCGCGACCGCCTGGTCAACGAGCCCCTGGCGGCCTACTCCTACTTCCAGATAGGTGAGGGGGCACACCTGGGCAGGTGTGATCCGCACCTGGGCACTCACCTGGGCAGGTGTGATCCACACCTGGGCGCTCACCTGGGCAGGTGTGAGCGGCACCTGGGCACTCACCTGGGCGCTCACCTGGGCGCGCACCTGGGCACTCACCTGGGCAGGTGTGAGCAGCACCTGGGCACTCACCTGGGCGCTCACCTGGGCGCGCACCTGGGCACTCACCTGGGCAGGTGTGAGCAGCACCTGGGCACTCACCTGGGCGCTCACCTGGGCGCTCACCTGGGTGCTCACCTGGGCACTCACCTGGGCAGGTGTGAGCGGCACCTGTGCTCCTCACCTGGGCACTCACCTGGGCAGGTGTGAGCGGCACCTGGGCGCTCACCTGGGCACGCGCCTGGGCACTCACCTGGGCAGGTGTGATCCGCACCTGGGCGCTCACCTGGGCACTCACCTGGGCACTCACCTGGGCGCTCACCTGGGCAGGTGTGATCCGCACCTGGGCACTCACCTGCGCGGGTGTGATCTCTCACCTGTCCCTCACCTGCACAGGTGTGATCCCTAACCTGTCTCTCTCACCTGTGCTCATCTGCGCAGGTGTGATCCCTAACCTGTGATCCCTCACCTGTCCCTCACCTGTGCTCACCTGTCTCTCTCACCTGCGCAGGTGTGATCGATCCCTCACCTGTCTCTCTCACCTGCGCAGGTGTGATCGATCCCTCACCTGTCTGTCTCACCTGCGCAGGTGTGATCGATCCCTCACCTGTCTCTCTCACCTGCGCAAGTGTGATCGATCCCTCACCTGTCTCTCTCACCTGCGCAGGTGTGATCGATCCCTCACCTGTCTGTCTCACCTGCGCAGGTGTGATCGATCCCTCACCTGTCTCTCTCACCTGCGCAGGTGTGATCGATCCCTCACCTGTCTCTCTCACCTGCTCAGGTGTGATCGATCCCTCACCTGTCTGTCTCACCTGCGCAGGTGTGATCGATCCCTCACCTGTCTGTCTCACCTGCGCAGGTGTGATCGATCCCTCACCTGTCTGTCTCACCTGCGCAGGTGTGATTGATCCCTCACCTGTCTCTCTCACCTGCGTAGGTGTGATCCCTCACCTGTGATCCCTCACCTGTATCTCTCACCTGTATCTCTCACCTGCACAGGTGTGATCCCTCACCTGCCCCTCCCCTGTGATCCCTCACCTGTGCTCACCTGTCTCTCTCACCTGCGCAGGTGTGATCGATCCCTCACCTGTCTCTCTCACCTGCACAGGTGTGATCGATCCCTCACCTGTCTGTCTCACCTGCGCAGGTGTGATCGATCCCTCACCTGTCTGTCTCACCTGCGCAGGTGTGATCGATCCCTCACCTGTCTGTCTCACCTGCGCAGGTGTGATCGATCCCTCACCTGTCTGTCTCACCTGCGCAGGTGTGATCGATCCCTCACCTGTCTGTCTCACCTGCGCAGGTGTGATCGATCCCTCACCTGTCTCTCTCACCTGCGCAGGTGTGATCGATCCCTCACCTGTCTGTCTCACCTGCGCAGGTGTGATCGATCCCTCACCTGTCTGTCTCACCTGCGCAGGTGTGATCGATCCCTCACCTGTCTCACCTGCGCAGGTGTGATCGATCCCTCACCTGTCTGTCTCACCTGCGCAGGTGTGATCAATCCCTCACCTGTCTGTCTCACCTGCGCAGGTGTGATGCAGTCTCTGGCGGGGTTCACGGATTACCTGGTGGCGCTGGCGCAGGAGGGCTGGTGGCCGCTGCTGCTGCTGGGGCTGCGCCCGCGCTGGGAGGACGCGCACGAGCAGGAGCTGCAGGACAGCTACGGCCAGCAGTGGGTGCGGCACCTGGGCACACCTGGGCGCACCTGGGCGCACCTGGGGGAAAGGGAATGGTGGGGAAATGGTGAAAATTGGGGGGAATTTGGTGAAAATTGGGGGGAATTTGGTGAAAATGGGAGGATTTGGGCTCACCTGGGCACACCTGGGCGCACCTGGGCGCACCTGGGCGCACCTGGGCACACCTGGGCGCACCTGGGCGCACCTGGGGGAAAGGGAATGGTGGGGAAATGGTGAAAATTGGGGGGAATTTGGTGAAAATTGGGGGGAATTTGGTGAAAATGGGAGGATTTGGGCTCACCTGGGCACACCTGGGCCCACCTGGGTGCACCTGAGCACACCTGGGCACACCTGGGCACACCTGGGCTCACCTGGGCACACCTGGGGGAAGGGGAATGGTGGGGAAATGGTGAAAATTGGGGGAAAATTGGTGAAAATGGGAGGATTTGGGCTCACCTGGGCACACCTGGGCACACCTGGGGACATCTGTGCACACCTGGGAGCAGGGAAATGGGGAAAAAAGGCAGAAACTGGGGGGAAATTGGAGGGAAATTGGGGAAAATGGGCGAATTTGGGCACACCTGGGCTCACCTGGGCACACCTGGGCTCACCTGAGGGCACACCTGGGCACACCTGGGGGCAGGGAAATGGGGAAAAAAGGCAAAAACTGGGGGGAACTCGATGAAAATGGGCGAGTTTGGGTTCACCTGGGCACACCTGGGCACACCTGGGCACACCTGGGCACACCTGGGCTCACCTGGCGGCGCCGTGCCCCCGCAGACGTTCGCGCAGCGCAGGTACCAGCAGTACACCTGCTACACCGTGTTCTTCATCAGCATCGAGGTGTGCCAGATCGCCGACGTGCTGATCCGCAAGACGCGCCGGCTCTCCCTGCTGCAGCAGGGGCTCTTCCGGTACACCTGGGCACACCTGGGCACACCTGGGCACACCTGGGGGAGGGGACATGGGGGGAAAATGGCGGAAATTGGGGGGAAATCGGTGAAAATTTGGGGAAAATCGGTGAAAAATTGGGGAAAATCAGTGAAAACTGGAGATTTTGGGCTCACCTGGGCACACCTGGGCACACCTGGGCACACCTGGGCGCACCTGGGGAGGGGACATGGGGGAAAATGGTGAAAATTGGGGGGAAATCGGTGAAAATTTGGGGAAAATCGGTGAAAAATTGGGGAAAATCGGTGAAAAATTGGGGAAAATCGGTGAAAACTGGAGATTTTGGGCACACCTGGGCACACCTGGGTGCACCTGGGCACACCTGGGGGAGGGGAAATGGGGGAAAATGGCGGAAATTCGGGGAAAATAGGTGAAAAATTGGGGGAAATCGGTGAAAATTGGAGATTTTGGGCTCACCTGGGCACACCTGGGCACACCTGGGGACAGGTGTGAGATGGCACAGGTGTGGGGCACAGGTGACACAGGCTGGACAGGTGTTCCAGCTGTTGTCACAGGTGACACAGGTGACGCAGGTAACAGCTCCCACAGGTGGCACAGGTGACTCAGGTGTTAGCACAGGTGTTAGCACAGGTGACACAGGTAACAGATGATGTCACAGGTGACTCAGGTGTTAGCACAGGTATCAGGTATCACAGGTGACACAGGTGTCAGATTACACAGGTGTCATAGGTGTCACAGGTGACTCAGGTGTTAGCACAGGTGTTAGCACAGGTGTTAGCACAGGTGATACAGGTAACAGATGATGTCACAGGTGACACAGGTGTTAGCACAGGTGTTACAGGTGTTACAGGTGTTAGCACAGGTGACACAGGTGATGTCACAGGTAACACAGGTAACACAGGTGTGCTTTCAGGAACCGCACGCTGCTGGTGGCCATCGTGTTCCAGGTGTCACAGGTGTTACAGGTGTTAGCACAGGTGTCACAGGTGTTAGCACAGGTGTTAGCACAGGTATCAGGTCACACAGGTGATGTCACAGGTAACACAGGTGTGTAACACAGGTGTGTCCCACAGGAACCGCACGCTGCTGGTGGCCATCGTGTTCCAGGTGTTACAGGTGTTAGCACAGGTGTTAGCACAGGTGTTAGCACAGGTATCAGGTCACACAGGTGATGACACAGGTAACACAGGTGTGTCCCACAGGAACCGCACGCTGCTGGTGGCCATCGTGTTCCAGGTGTCACAGGTGTTAGCACAGGTGTTACAGGTGACACAGGTGATGTCACAGGTGTGTGACACAGGTGTGTCCCACAGGAACCGCACGCTGCTGGTGGCCATCGTGTTCCAGGTGTTACAGGTGTTAGCACAGGTGTTAGCACAGGTGTTAGCACAGGTATCAGGTCACACAGGTGATGTCACAGGTAACACAGGTGACACAGGTGTGTCCCGCAGGAACCGCACGCTGCTGGTGGCCATCGTGTTCCAGGTGTGCATCGGCTGCTTCCTCTGCTACTGCCCGGGGATGCCCAACATCTTCAACTTCATGCCCATCAGGTGAGCCCGCGCACCTGGGCACCGCCCAGACACACCTGGGCACACCTGGGCACTGCCCAGACACACCTGGGCACCACCCGAACACACCTGGGCACCGCCCACACACACCTGGGCACCGCCCAGACACACCTGGGCACACCTGGGCACCGCCCAGACACACCTGGGAACTGCCCGAAAACACCTGGGCACTGCCCACACACACCTGGGCACCACCCGAACACACCTGGGCACTGCCCAAACACACCTGGGCACCGCCCACACACACCTGGGCACACCTGGGCACCACCCACACACACCTGGGCACACCTGGGCACCACCCACACACACCTGGGCACACCTGGGCACCGCCCAGACACACCTGGGAACTGCCCGAAAACACCTGGGCACTGCCCACACACACCTGGGCAGTGCCCGAATGCACCTGGGCACCACCCAGACACACCTGGGCACTGCCCAGACACACCTGGGCACTGCCCAAACACACCTGGGTACTGCCCAGACACACCTGGGCACTGCCCAGACACACCTGGGCACTGCCCAAACACACCTGGGCACTGCCCAGACACACCTGGGCACTGCCCGAATGCACCTGGGCACTGCCCAAACACACCTGGGCACTGCCCAGACACACCTGGGCACTGCCCAAACACACCTGGGCACCGCCCACACACCTGGGCACTGCCCAGACACACCTGGGAACTGCCCGAAAACACCTGGGCACTGCCCAGACACACCTGGGCACACCTGGGCACCGCCCGAATGCACCTGGGCACCACCTGAACACACCTGGGCACTGCCCAAACACACCTGGGCACTGCCCAGACACACCTGGGCACACCTGGGCACCGCCCGAATGCACCTGGGCACCACCTGAACACACCTGGGCACTGCCCAAACACACCTGGGTACTGCCCAAACACACCTGGGCACCGCCCACACACACCTGGGCACTGCCCGAACACACCTGGGCACACCTGGGCACCGCCCCAGGCACACCTGGGCACTGCCCGAACACCTGGGCGCAGCGGGCTCACCTGCCCAGGTGTGCCCCCAGGTTCCAGTGGTGGTTGGGGCACACCTGGGCACACCTGGGCACAGCGGGCTCACCTGCCCAGGTGTGCCCCCAGGTTCCAGTGGTGGTTGGGGCACACCTGGGCACACCTGGGCACAGCGCGCTCACCTGCCCAGGTGTGCCCCCAGGTTCCAGTGGTGGTTGGTGCCGATGCCCTACGGGCTCCTCATCCTCGTCTACGACGAGATCCGGAAACTCGGCGTGAGGCGGCACCCGGGCAGTGAGTGACACACCTGGGCACACCTGGGCACACCTGGGCACACCTGGGGGCAGTTATATCACACCTGAGGGGACGTGGGCACACCTGGGCACACCTGGGCACACCTGGGAGCACCTGGGCACACCTGGGGGCACACCTGGGCACACCTGGGGGCACCTGGGGGCAGCTGAGGGCACACCTGGGCACACCTGGCCACACCTGGGAGCACCTGAGGGCACCTGACGGCACCTGGGGGCAAACCTGGGCGCACCTGGGCACACCTGGGGGCACCTGGGCGCACCTGGGGGCAGCTGGGGGCACACCTGGGCACACCTGGCCACACCTGGCCACACCTGGGAGCACCTGAGGGCACCTGACGGCACCTGGGGGCAAACCTGGGCGCACCTGGGCACACCTGGGGGCAGCTGGGGGCAGCTGAGGGCACCTGGGGACACACCTGGGGGCAGCTGAGGGCACCTGGGGGCACCTGGGGACACCTGGCCACACCTGGGGGCACCTGGGGCAGCTGAGGGCACCTGACGGCACCTGGGGGCAAACCTGGGCACACCTGGGCACACCTGGGGGCACCTGGGCGCACCTGGGGGCAGCTGGGGGCAGCTGGGGGCAGCTGAGGGCACCTGGGGGCACACCTGGGGGCACCCGGGCACACCTGAGGGCACCTGGGGGCACCTGGGCACACCTGGGGGCACCTGGGGGCACCTGAGGACACCTGGGGCAAACCTGGGGGCACCTGGGGGCAGCTGAGGGCACCTGGGCACACCTGAAGGGACCTGGGCACACCTGGGCACACCTGGGGGCACCTGGGACACGCCCAGCACACCTGGGGGCTGCCCCGCCCTCACCTGTCCGGGTTCTCTGCCCCGCCCAGGTTGGTGGGATCGGGAGCTTTACTACTGAGAGGAACACCTGGGCACACCTGGGCACACCTGGGCTCACCTGGGCACACCTGGGCTCACCTGGGCACACCTGGGCACACCTGGGACCCTCCTTGGACCCTCCCTGGACACCTGGAGCTCACCTGGATCCTTCCTTGGACACCTGGGGCTCACCTGGGCACACCTGGGACCCTCCCTGAACACCTGGGCACACCTGGGCACACCTGGGCACACCTGGGCCACCTCCGTGGACCCTCCTTTGATACCTGAGACCCACCTGGGACCTCACCTGGGACCCCCCTTGAACACCTGGAACCCACCTGGACACCTGGGACCTCACCTGGATACCTGAGACTGACCTGGAACCCACCTGGGACCCACCTGGGACCTGAAACCCACCTGGGACCCCCCTTGAACACCTGGGACCCACCTGGGACCTCACCTGGATACCTGGAACCCACCTGGGACCCACCCTGCACACCTGAGACCAACCTGGGACTCACCTGTGAGCCCCCTTGAACACCTGAGACCCACCTGGGACTCACCTGGGACCCCCCCTTGAACACCTGGAACCCACCTAAGACCTCACCTGCACACCTGGGACCCACCTGAGACCCACCTGGGAACCCCCTTGAACACCTGGAACCCACCTGGACACCTGGGACCTCACCTGGATACCTGAGACTGACCTGGGACCTCACCTGTGACCCCCCTTGAACACCTGGGACCCACCTGGGACCCCCACTGAACACCTGGAACCCACCTGAGACCTCACCTGGATACCTGGGACCCACCTGAGACCCACCTGGGACCCACCCTGCACACCTGAGACCCACCTGAGACCCACCTGGAACCCACCTGGGACCCACCCTCCACACCTGAGACCCACCTGGGACCTCACCTGGACACCTGGGACCCACCTGGGACCCACCTGGGACTCACCTGGGGCCCCCATTGAACACCTGGAACCCACCTGAGACCTCACCTGGATACCTGAGACCCACCTGAGACCCACCTGGGACCCCACCTGGACACCTGGGACCACCCTTGGACCCCCCCATGGACACCTGGAGCCCACCTGGGCCCCTCCCCCCTCACCTGGACTCGATTCCCCCTCCCCCACCTCCCATCCACCCCCCCCCCCACACCCCCCAAATAAAGGCACAGGTGACTCGGCCAGGTGTGTCCAGGTGTGTTTATTGCTCGGGGTGGGGGGGGGGAGGGGCTGCAGGCGCACCTGGGCCACGCCCACTGCACACCTGGGCCACGCCCACTGCACACCTGGGAAGGATTTGCACACCTGGGCCACGCCCACTGCACACCTGGGCCACGCCCACTGCACACCTGGGAAGGATTTGCACACCTGAGCCACGCCCACTGCACACCTGGGAAGGATTTGCACACCTGGGCCACGCCCACTGCACACCTGGGAAGGATTTGCACACCTGGGCCACGCCCACTGCACACCTGGGACCCACCTGAGCCCCTCCCCCACACACCTGGACTCGATTCTTGGCTGCCCAACCCCCCCGTAAAGGCACAGGTGTGCCCAGGTGTGCCCAGGGCGGGGTCAGGATGGGCACAGGCACACCTGGGCACCCCCAGTAACTGCACAGGTGACTCTGCCAGGTGTATCCAGGTGTGCCCAGGTGGGTCAGGGCGGGGTCAGGATGGGCACCAGCAGCCGCAGCGCCCCCGATAACGGCACAGGTGACCCCTCCAGGTGTTCTCAGGTGTATCCAGGTGTGCCCAGGTGTATCCAGGTGTATCCAGGTGTGCCCAGGTGTGCCCAGGTGGGTCAGGGCGGGGTCAGGGCGGGGTCAGGATGGGCACCAGCAGCCGCAGCGCCCCCGATAACAGCACAGGTGACCCCTCCAGGTGTATCCAGGTGTATCCAGGTGTTCTCAGGTGTATCCAGGTGCGCCCAGGTGTGCCCAGGTGTGCCCAGGTGGGTCAGGGCGGGGTCAGGATGGGCACCAGCAGCCGCAGCGCCCCCGATAACGGCACAGGTGACCCCTCCAGGTGTATCCAGGTGTTCTCAGGTGTATCCAGGTGTGCCCAGGTGGGTCAGGGCGGGGTCAGGGCGGGGTCAGGATGGGCACCAGCAGCCGCAGCGCCCCCGATAACGGCACAGGTGACCCCTCCAGGTGTATCCAGGTGTTCTCAGGTGTATCCAGGTGTGCCCAGGTGGGTCAGGGCGGGGTCAGGGCGGGGTCAGGATGGGCACCAGCAGCCGCAGCGCCCCCGATAACGGCACAGGTGACCCCTCCAGGTGTATCCAGGTGCCTCCAGGTGTATCCAGGTGTGCCCAGGTGTGCCCAGGTGGGTCAGGGCGGGGTCAGGATGGGCACCAGCAGCCGCAGCGCCCCCAGCCCCAGCGCGGCCGCGCCCAGCGCCCGCAGCCCCAGCGCCCCCCATGGGCCCAGCCCCAGCGCCTGCCCCGCCCACCTGTGGGAGGAGACACACAGAAAAGGGGCGTGGCCTCAGCCGGGAGCTCACCTGAGCCACGCCCCTCCCTATCCCCCACCCGCTTTAGCCACGCCCACAGCGTGGGGGGGGCCCCTGCGGCTTGGCCACGCCCACCTGGGTTCGTTCAGCCTATAGCCACGCCCACAGCGTGGGACACGCCCCGTTTTCAAGCCACGCCCATTTCTAAGGCCACGCCCAGATCATCAACCCTTCCCAGGCCACGCCCATTTCCAAGCCACGCCCCTTCCCAAGGCCACTCCCCCTCACCCAATCAGGAACCCTCATAAGCCCCGCCCCCTATTAATTAATTAATTAATGACCCAATCAGGAACCCCTCAGAAGCCCCGCCCTCCATTAATTAATTAATTATGACCCAATCAGTAACTGCTCATAGGCCCCGCCCCCCATTAATTAATTAATTAATGATGACCCAATCAGGAGCTGCTCACAGGCCCCTCCCCCACCACTAATACATATTAATTAACACTAATTAATGAATTAATTACCCAATTAAGAGCCCCCATAGGCCCCTCCCCCACCAATACCCAACCAGGAACCCCCCCAGGCCCCACCATTCACTAATTAACCCATTAATTAGCCCTCCCCGTCACTAATTAAGGCTAATTAACTCTAATTAATTGATTAATTACCCAATTAATAGCCCCCATAGGCCCCTCCCCCACCAATACCCAACCAGGAACCCCCCCCGGCCCCACCATTCATTAATTAACCCATTAATTAGCCCTCCCCGTCCCTAATTAACGCTAATTAATGGTAATTAATTACCCAATTAAGAAGCCCTCGTAGGCCGCAGCCGCCAGGAGCCCCCCCAGGAACCCCCCCCAGGCCCCACCATTCATAATTAACCCATTAATTAGCCCTCCCCATCACTAATTAAGGCTAATTAAGGCTAATTAACTCTAATTAATTGATTAATTACCCAATTAATAGCCCCCATAGGCCCCTCCCCCACCAATACCCAACCAGGAACCCCCCCCAGGCCCCACCATTCGCTAATTAACCCATTAATTAGCCCTCCCCGTCCCTAATTAACACTAATTAACGCTAATTAGCGTTAATTAATTACCCAATTAAGAAGCCCTCGTAGGCCGCAGCCACCAGGAGCCAACCAGGAACCCCCCCCAGGCCCCACCATTCACTAATTAACCCATTAATTAGCCCTCCCCGTCACTAATTAATGCTAATTAATGGTAATTAATTACCCAATTAAGAAGCCCTCGTAGGCCGCAGCCGCCAGGAGCCCCCCCAGGGGCAGCCGCAGGGGGGAGGGGAGGTCGTGGCGCCCCGAGGCCCAGAGGAGCGCGGCCGCCGCCACCGTGCGCACCTGGCACCAGTACGGACCAGTCAGAACCAGTATAAACCAGTATGGACCAGTATGGACCAGTACAGACCAGTATAAACCAGTATAACCCCATAGGAACCAGTACAAACCAGTACAAACCAGTACAAACCAGTAACCTACCGCCGCCACCGTGCGCACCTGGCACCAGTAAGGACCAGTCAGAACCAGTAAGGACCAGTCAGAACCAGTATAAACCAGTATGGACCAGTATAAACCAGTGTAAACCAGTACAGACCAGTACGGACCAGTATGGACCAGTATAAACCAGTGTAACCCAGTATAACCCCATAGGAACCAGTACGAACCAGTACGAACCAGTACAAACCAGTAACCTACCGCCGCCACCGTGCGCACCTGGCACCAGTAAGGACCAGTATGGACCAGTCAGAACCAGTATGGACCAGTACGGACCGGTATAAACCAGTACAAACCAGTAAAACCCATAGGAACCAGTACAAACCAAGTCCAAACCAGTCCAAACCAGTCCAAACCAGTACAAACCAGTACAAACCAGTACAAACCAGCCCCTCTCAATCCCAGTTCCCTCCCAGTCCATCCCAGTATATCCCAGTATATCCCAGTTCCATTCCCAGTATATCCCAGTATATCCCAGTCCATCCCAGTCCATCCCAGTTTATCCCAGTCTCTCCCAGTTCCCTCCCAGTCCATCCCAGTATATCCCAGTTCCATTCCCAGTCCATCCCAGTCCATTCCAGTATATCCCAGTCCATCCCAGTATATCCCAGTCCATCCCAGTCCATCCCAGTATATCCCAGTCCCTCCCAGTCCATTCCCAGTCCATCCCAGTATATCCCAGTATATCCCAGTATATCCCAGTCCATCCCAGTCCATCCCAGTCCATCCCAGTATATCCCAGTTCCATTCCCAGTATATCCCAGTATATCCCAGTATATCCCAGTCCATCCCAGTATATCCCAGTCCCATCCCAGTATATCCCAGTATATCCCAGTATATCCCAGTCCATTCCCAGTATATCCCAGTATATCCCAGCCCATTCCCAGTATATCCCAGTCCATCCCAGTATATCCCAGTCCATTCCCAGTCCATTCCCAGTATATCCCAGTTCCATTCCCAGTATATCCCAGTATATCCCAGTATATCCCAGTCCATCCCAGTCCATCCCAGTATATCCCAGTCCCTCCCAGTCCATCCCAGTATATCCCAGTCTCTCCCAGTTCCATCCCAGTATATCCCAGTCCATCCCAGTCTCACCAGGCTGATGTTGGAGTCCAGCCCCATCTGGAGGTGCCTCCAGTCGAACTCCACCCCCCGCGCCCCCACCCAGAGCGGGACGCACCTGGGGGAGGGGGAGGGGTCACGTCCCGCAATTCCCGGAATTCCCAAAAATCCCAAATTCCCCAAAAATCCCGAAATTCCCAAAAAATTCACCCAAAAAATCCCCCAAAAATCTCAAAATTTCACCCCAAAATCCCCCCAGACGCACCTGGGGGAGGGGGAGGGGTCACGTCCCGCAATTCCCGGAATTCCCAAAAATCCCAATTCCCAAAAATCCTGAAATTCCCAAAAAATTCACCCAAAAAAATCCCCCAAAAATTCACCCCAAAAATCTCAAAATTTCACCCCAAAATCCCCCCAGACACACCTGGGGGAGGGGGAGGGGTCACGTCCCGGAATTCCCGGAATTCCCAAAAATCCCAAATTCCCAAATTCCCAAAAATCCCACCCAAAAAAAACCCCAAAATTCAGCCCAAAAATCTCAAAAATTCACCCCCAAATCTCAAAAATCCACCCCAAAAACGCCAGAAATTCAACCCCAAAATCCAAAAAAAAACCAAAAAATTAATCCCAAAATCCCAAAATTTCCCGAAATTCCCAAAAAATTCACCCCAAAAAAATCCCCAAAAATTCAGCCCAAAATTCCCCCAAAAAATCCCAAAAATTCCCCCCGAAAATCCCCCCAGACGCACCTGGGGGAGGGGGAGGGGCCACGTCCCGGAATTCCTGAAATTCCCAAAAATCCCAAAATTCCCAAATTTCCCCCCAAAATTCCCAAATTTTCCCCAAAAATCCCAAAAAATCCTCCAAAAATCCCTTTTTTCCTCCTTTTCCCTCCTTTTTTATCCCCAAAACCTCCCAAAACAACCCCAAAATTCCCAAATAAATCCCTAAAACTTCCCAAATTCCCCAAATTTCCCCCCAAAATTCCAAAATATCCCCCCCAAATCCCCAAAAATTCCCAAATTTCCCCCAAAAATTCCAAAATATCCCCCCAAAATCCCCAAAAATTCCCAAATTCCCCCCAAAAATCCCAAAAAATCCTCCAAAAATCCCTTTTTTCCCCCTTTTCCCTCCTTTTTTATCCCCAAAACCTCCCAAAACCCCCCAAAACTCCCAAATAAATCCCTAAAAATTCCCAAAAATTCCCAAATTTCCCCCAAAATTCCCAACAAATTCCCAAAAAATCCCCCCAAAATCCCTTTTTTTCTGTTTTTTCCTCCTTTTTTCCTCCTTTTCCCTCCTTTTTTCCTCCTCAAACCCTCCCAAAACCCCCCAAAATTCCCAAATAAATCCCTAAAAATCCCCAAATATTCCCAAATTTCCCAAAAAATTCCCAAAATTCCCAAAAAATCCTCCAAAAATCCCTTTTTTCCTCCTTTTCCCTCCTTTTTTCATCCTCAAACCCTCCCCAAACCCCCCAAAATTCCCAAATAAATCCCTAAAAATCCCCAAAAATTCCCAAATTTCCCAAAAAATTCCCAAAATTCCCAAAAAATCCCCCAAAAATCCCTTTTTTTCTGTTTTTTCCTCCTTTTTTCCTCCTTTTCCCTCCTTTTTTCCTCCTCAAACCCTCCCCAAACCCCCCAAAACTCCCGAATAAATCTCTAAAAATTCCCCAAATTCCCAAATTTCCCCCAAATTTTCCCCAAATTTCCCAAAAAATTCCCAAAATTCCCCAAATTCCCAAATTCCCACCTAGCCGTGAGCAGCTCGGCGCTGGCCCAGCCCAAACCCCCAAAAATCCCTTTTTTTCCACCTTTTTTCCTCCCCAAAACCTCCCAAAACCCCCCAAAATTCCCGAATAAATCCCAAAAAATTCCCCCAAATTCCCAAATTTTCCCCAAAATTCCCCAAAATTCCCAAAAATCCCAAATTTCCCCAAAAATTCCCAAAAAATCCTCCAAAAATCCCTTTTTTCCTCATTTTCCCTCCTTTTTTCATCCTCAAACCCTCCCCAAACCCCCCAAAATTCCCAATCCCTAAAAATTCCCAAATTTCCCCCAAATTTCCCAAAAAATCCCCCAAAAATCCCAAAAAATCCCCCAAAAATCCCTTTTTTTCTGTTTTTTCCTCCTTTTCCCTCCTTTTTTCCTCCTCAAACCCTCCCAAAACCCCCCAAAATTCCCAAATAAATCCCTAAAAATTCCCAAAAATTCCCAAATTTCCCCCAAAATTCCCCAAATTCCCGAATTCCCACCTGGCCGTGAGCAGCTCGGCGCTGGCCCAGCCCAGGGCGGCCACGAGGATCCGGAGCTCGCCCCTCCCCCCCCCCCGGCCCAGGGCCAGCTGGAGCCCCCCCAGGTCGGCCACGTCCACCGTGGCCCGCAGGAATTCCTGGGAAAACGGGAAAAACGGGAATTTTAGGGAAAATTTGGGAATTTTAGGGAAAATTTGGGGAAAAAATGGGGAAAAAATGGGGAAAAATGGGATTTTTGGGGGATTTTGGGACATTGGAGCCCACCCAGGTCGGCCATGTCTATCGTGGCCTGCAGGAATTCCTGGGAAAACGGGAAAAATTGGGAATTTTAGGGGAAAAAACGGGAATTTCAGGGAAAAAATGGAAAAAAAAATGGGGAAAAATGGGGGAAAAATGGGGGAAAAATGGGGGGAAAATGGGATTTTTGGGGGATTTTTGGGGGATTTTGGGACACTGGAGCCCCCCCAGATCGGCCGCGTCCACCGTGGCCCGCAGGAATTCCTGGGAAAACGGGAAAAATTGGGAATTTTAGGGAAAATTTGGGAATTTTAGGGAAAATTTGGGGAAAAAATGGGGAAAAAATGGGGAAAAAAATGGGATTTTTAGGGGATTTTTGGGGGGATTTTGGGGAATTTTTGGGAGGATTTTGGGGGATTTGGGGGGATTCTGGGAAAAATGGGAAAATTTGGGGTGAAAAGGGGAAAATTTGGGGAAAAATGGGGAAAAAATGGGGGGAAAAGGGGGAGAAATGGGGAAAAAATGGGATTTTTGGGGGATTTTTGGGGGATTTTTGGGGATTTTGGGACACTGGAGCCCCCCCAGATCGGCCACGTCCACCGTGGCCCGCAGGAATTCCTGGGAAAACGGGAAAATGGGGAAAATTGGGATAAAAATGGGAAAATTTGGGATAAAACAGGGAAAATTTGGGGAAAAAACAGGAAAAAATGGGGAAAAAATGGGGAAAAATGGGGGGAAAATGGGGAAAAAATGGGATTTTGGGGGGATTTTGGGGAATTTTGGGGGATTTTGGGAAAATTTGGGGAAAAATGGGAAAAACCAGGGGAAAATGGGGACAAAATGGGGGGGAAATGGGGGGGAAATGGGGATTTTTGGGGGATTTTGGGAGAAATTTTGGGGATTTTGAGGGGATTTGGGGGATTTTGGGAAAATTTGGGAAAAAAAAACGGGAAATTTTGGGGGAAAAAGGGCAAAAATGGGGAAAAATGGGGGGGAAAATGGGATTTTGGGGGATTTGGGGGAATTTTTTGGAATTTTTTGGGCGAATTTTGGGCCAATTTTGGCCATTTTTGGGGCCATTTTTAGGTGAATTTTTGGGTGAATTTTTGGGCCATTTTTGGATGATTTTTTGGGCTATTTTTGGGTGAATTTGGGGTGAATTTTGGCCGGTTTTGGATGATTTTTTGGGATATTTTTGGGCCATTTTTGGGTGAATTTGGGATGAAATTTGGGATATTTTGGGGATATTTTTAGGTGAATTTTGGGCCGTTTTGGGGTGAATTTTGGATGATTTTTTTGGGCTATTTTGGGGTGAATTTGGGATATTTTTGGGTGAATTTTTGGGTGAATTTTTGGGCCATTTTTGGGTGAATTTTGGGCCATTTTGGGCCATTCTTGGTTGAATTTTGGGTGAATTTTTGGGATATTTTTGGGTGATTTTTGGGTGATTTTTGGGCCGTTTTTGGGTGAATTTTGGCTGAAATTTGGGGTGAATTTGGGATATTTTTGGGCTATTTTTGGGTGAATTTTGGGTGAATTTTTGGCCGTTTTTGGGCTATTTTTGGATGAATTTTTGGCCATTTTTAGGTGAATTTTGGGTGAATTTTTGGCCATTTTTGGGATATTTTTGGATGAATTTTGGGGTGAATTTGGGATATTTTTGGCCATTTTTGGGTGAATTTTGGGTGAATTTTGGATGAATTTTTGGGCCATTTTTTGGCCATTTTGGGCTGAATTTTGGGCTGAATTTGGGCTATTTTGGGATGAATTTTTGGCCGTTTTTGGGTGATTTTGGGCTGAATTTTTGCTGAATTTTGGGCTGAATTTGGGCTATTTTTGGGCTGAATTTTGGCTGAATTTTGGGCTGAATTTGGGCCATTTTTTGGCCATTTTGGGCTGAATTTTGGGCTGAATTTGGGCTATTTTGGGATGATTTTTTGGCCATTTTTGGCTGAATTTTGGGTGAATTTTGGGCTGAATTTGGGCCATTTTTGGGCTGAATTTGGGCCATTTTTGGGTGAATTTTTGGCCATTTTTTGGCCATTTTGGGCTGAATTTGGGCTATTTTGGGATGAATTTTTGGCTGTTTTTGGGTGATTTTGGGCTGAATTTGGGCCATTTTTGGGCTGAATTTGGGCCATTTTTGGGATGAATTTTTGGCCATTTTTGGGCTGAATTTGGGCCATTTTGGGATGAATTTGGGCTATTTTTGGGCTGAATTTGGGCTATTTTTGGGCTGAATTTGGGCCATTTTTGGCTGAATTTTGGGTGATTTTTGGGTGAATTTGGGCTGAATTTGGGCCATTTTTGGGTGAATTTTGGGTGAATTTTGGGCTGAATTTGGGCCATTTTTGGGTGAATTTTGGGCTGAATTTGGGCCATTTTTGGGCTGAATTTGGGCCATTTTTGGGCTGAATTTGGGCCATTTTTAGGTGAATTTTTGGCCATTTTTAGGTGAATTTTTGGCCATTTTTAGGTGAATTTTGGCTGAATTTTGGGCTGAATTTGGGCCATTTTTGGGCTGAATTTGGGCCATTTTTGGGTGAATTTTTGGCCATTTTTTGGCCATTTTGGGCTGAATTTGGGCTATTTTGGGATGAATTTTTGGCTGTTTTTGGGTGATTTTGGGCTGAATTTGGGCCATTTTTGGGCTGAATTTGGGCCATTTTTGGGATGAATTTTTGGCCATTTTTGGGCTGAATTTGGGCCATTTTGGGATGAATTTGGGCTATTTTTGGGCTGAATTTGGGCTATTTTTGGGCTGAATTTGGGCCATTTTTGGCTGAATTTTGGGTGATTTTTGGGTGAATTTGGGCTGAATTTGGGCCATTTTTGGGTGAATTTTGGGTGAATTTTGGGCTGAATTTGGGCCATTTTTGGGTGAATTTTGGGCTGAATTTGGGCCATTTTTGGGCTGAATTTGGGCCATTTTTGGGCTGAATTTGGGCCATTTTTAGGTGAATTTTTGGCCATTTTTAGGTGAATTTTTGGCCATTTTTAGGTGAATTTTGGCTGAATTTTGGGCTGAATTTGGGCCATTTTTGGGCTGAATTTGGGCCATTTTTGGGTGAATTTTGGGCTGAATTTGGGCCATTTTTGGCACTCACCCCCAGCAGGTCGAAGCCGCCCGTGGGTCCCTCCCAGGTGGGGAAGAAAGTGGCCAAAAAAAGCATCTGGGGGGGGAGGGGAGGGGCTCCCAGTTCAAACCAGTTCAAACCACTATAAACCACTATAAACCAGTATAAACCAGTAAGCCCATCCCCCACCCCTTTAACCCTTTCCCAGCCTCTCCCAGTTTGGTTTTGAGGATTCCCAGTCCCTCCCAGTTCCCTCCCAGTTCCCTCCCAGTATAAACCAGTACAAACCAGTATAAACCAGTATAAACCAGTAACCCCCCCCCTCTTTAACCCTTTCCCAGCCTCTCCCCTCACCTTTCCCAGTTGCACCAGTACGTAGGTGGCTCCGGCCTGGACGCAGCGCCAGAACGCGCTGTACTCGGACCTGCCACCAGTACAAACCAGTACAAACCAGTACAAACCAGTACAAACCAGTATAAACCAGTATAAACCAGTAGAGGCAAATCCAAACCAGTGACACCCCCAAAACCCCTCCCAGTACAAACCAGTAACCCCGAACCTCCCTTTAACCCTTTCCCAGCGCCCCCCAACCCCCTCCCAGTTTGTCCCAGTTTGTCCCAGTTTGTCCCAGTTCCTCACAGGCCGCTGCACTTGTAGGTGATGAAATAAGGGAAATACGCGAGCGCGAAGCAATTCCCGAAGTGGAAAAGCGTCATGGCCGCTGCGGGGCTTCCCCCCGAGGGGGTTTTGGGGGAAATTCCCGAATTTTTGGGGAAATTTGGGGATTTTTTATGTTTTTTTTTTTTTTGGCGCTTCCGGGTTCGGGCGGCTGGGCCTGGCGGCCGCGGGGGTTGATGGGAAAGCGAGGCCGCGCCCACTTCCGGTGGCGCTTCCGGGTTCGGAAGGGTGGGGCGGGGCGAAGAGAGGCCACGCCCACTAATGGGGGGGGGTTCGCAAAATGGCGGCGGGGGAGAGGAAATGGCGGGAAAATCGCCCGAAATGGCGGGAAAATCGCCCGAAAACGCGGGAAAATCGCCCGAAAACGCGGGAAATTCCCGAAAAAATCGTGGGAATTCCCAAAAAACCGCGGGAAATTCCCAAAAAAACCCCGTGGGAATTCGCAAAAAATCGTGGGAAATTCAGCCGAAACCGCGGGAAATTCCAAAAAAATCGCGGGAAAATCCCAAAAAATCGCGGGAAATTCACCCAGAATTCCACAAATTCGTGGGAAATTCAGCCCAAATGCCCCGAAATTCCAGGAATTTCACCCGAAATTCCCACAAAATTCCGGGAATTTCTCCCGAAATTCACCCGAAATTCCCCAAAATTGTGGGAAATTCCCTCAAAATCCCTGAAAATTCCCTCAAAATTCCCCCCAAATCCCTAAAAACTCCAAATCCCCGCCCAAGACCCCCAAATCTCCCCAAAA
>NW_026530316.1:0-31343 GCF_026979565.1 Vidua chalybeata
AACCCCGATATTCCAGCCCCAAACCCCGATATTACAGCCAAAAAAACCCGATATTCCAAACCCCAAACCCCGATATCCCAAACCCCGATATTCCACACCCCAAACCCCGGTATTCCAGACCAAAAAACCCGATATTCCAAACCCCAAACCCCGATATTCCAGCCCCAAACCCCGATATTCCAAACCCCAAACCCCGATATTCCAGCCCAAAAAAACCCGATATTCCAAACCCCAAACTCCGACATTCCAAACCCCAAATCCCGACATTCCAGAGCCCAAAACTCCGACATCCCAGACCCCAAATCCCTGAGATTCCAAACCCAGGACCCTGAAATCCCAAACCCTAAACCCCCGACATTCCAAACCCTAAATCCCTGACATTCCAGACCCCAAAACCCCCGACATTCCAAACCCTAAGTCCTTGACATTGCAGACCCCAAAACCCCCGACATTCCAAACCCTAAACCCCGACATTCCAGACCCCAAACCCCCGACATTCCAGACCCTAAACCCTGACATCCCAAACCCTAAACCCCCGACATCCCAAACCCTAAATCCCTGACATTCCAGACCCCAAACCCTGACATTCCAGACCCTAAATCCCTGACATTCCAGACCCCAAAACCCCGACATTCCAGACCCCAAACCCCCGACATCCCAGACCCTAAACCCCGACATTCCAAACCCCAAATCCCGACATTCCAAACCCCAAATCCCTGACATTCCAGACCCCAAATCCCGACATTCCAGATCCTAAACCCCGACATTCCAAACCCCAAATCCCGACATTCCAAACCCCAAATCCCTGACATTCCAGACCCCAAATCCCGACATTCCAAACCCTAAACCCCGACATTCCAAACCCCAAATCCCGACATTCCAAACCCCAAATCCCGACATTCCAGACCCCAAAACCCCGACATTCCAAACCCTAAACCCCGACATCCCAAACCCTAAACCCCCGACATTCCAAACCCCAAATCCCGATATTCCAAACCCTAAACCCCGACATCCCAAACCCTAAACCCCGACATTCCAAACCCCAAATCCCGACATTCCAAACCCTAAACCCCGACATCCCAAATCCCCGCGGCCTTGACACCCAAACCCCGGCAGGCAGGAATCGTGGAACGCCAGCATTCCCGGGATTCCGGCATCCCAAAACCTGGAACCCCCAAACCCCGGGGGTCCCCAAACCTCGACATCCTGAAAATCCCAACATCCTAAAAAATCCCAGCATCCCAAAATCCCAACATCCCAAAATCCCAGCCCTGCAGCGCGGGTGATGTCGAGGGATGTGGGATTTGGGGTTTGGGATTTGGGAAGCTGCAGGACGGGATTCGGTATTTGGGATGCTGTGGGATTTGGGATCCTGTGGGGTTTGGGATGCTGCGGGGTTTGGGATTTGCGGGATTTGGGATCCTGTGGGATTTGGGATACGGCGGGGTTTGGGATCCTGTGGGATTTGGGATCCTGTGGGGTTTGGGATCCTGTGGGATTTGGGATGCTGTGGGGTTTGGGATCCTGTGGGGTTCGGGATGCTGCGGGATTTGGGATCCTGTGGGGTTTGGGATCTGCGGGGTTTGGGATGCTGTGGGATTTGGGATCCTGTGGGATTTGGGATCTGCGGGGTTTGGGATGCTGTGGGATTTGGGATCCTGTGGGATTTGGGATCCTGTGGGATTTGGGATCTGCGGGGTTTGGGATGCTGTGGGATTTGGGATCCTGTGGGATTTGGGATGCTGCGGGATTTGGGATCCTGTGGGATTTGGGGTTTGGGATTTGGGAAGCTGCAGGACGGGATTCGGGATTTGGGATCCTGTGGGATTTGGGATGCTGCGGGATTTGGGATACTGCAGGGTTTGGGATGCTGTGGGGTTTGGGACGCTGCAGGATTGGGGATGCAGATCCCAGAGGGATTTGGGATTCGGGGTGGGAGATTCCGGACGAGGAACGCGGGATCGGGAATGTGGGATGGGGATTCGGGAATGCGGGATAAGGGATTCAGGATGGGGATTTGGGAATGGGGAATGGGGATTCGGGAATGCGGGATAAGGGAATGCGGGATGGGGATAGGGAATGCGGGATGGGGATCAGGAATGTGGGATAAGGGATTCAGGATGGGGATTCAGGAATGCGGGATGGGGATCAGGAATGTGGGATAAGGGATTCAGGATGGGGATTCAGGAATGTGGGATGGGGATTCGGGAATGTGGGATGGGGATTCAGGATGGGGATTTGGGAATGCAGGATAAGGGAATGCGGGATGGGGATCAGGAATGTGGGATGGGGAATGTGGGATAAGGGATTCGGGAATGCGGGATAAGGGATTCGGGAATGTGGGATAAGGGATTCGGGAATGTGGGATGGGGATTCAGGATTCCCCCTTCCGCGTCCCCATCACCCCCTTTTATCCCGATGTCCACTCCGAGCCCCCCTTTGTGCCCCCAATCCCCCCGTGATGTCCCTTTATCCCCCCACGCCCCCCATCCCGCTCACCCCAAAACCCTCCTATCCCCCTTTGCCCCTTATCCCAAATCCCCCCCACCCCAAATCCCCCTTATCCCAAATCCCCTTTTATCCCCTCACCCCAAATCCTCCTTTCCCTCCTTATCCCAAATCTCCTTTTCCCCCTTTTCCCAAATCCCCTTTTCCCAAATCCCCTTCTCCCCCTTTTCCCAAATCCCCCTCACCCCAAATCCCCCTTATCCCAAATCCCCCCCACTCCAAATCCCCTTTTTACCCTCTTATCCCAAATCCCCCTTTTCCCCCTCACCCCAAATCCCCCTCACCCCAAATCCCCCTTTATCCTCTTTTCCCAAAGCCCCCTCACCCCAAATCACCTTTTCCCCCTTTTCCCAAAGCCCCCTCACCCCAAATCCCCCTTATCCCAAATCCCCTTTTCCCCCTTATCCCAAATCCCCCTTTTCCCCCTTTTCCCAAATCCCCCTCACCCCAAATTCCCCTTCTCCAAAATCCCCTTTTCCCCGTTAAACGAAATCCTCTTTTCCCCCTCACCCCAAATCCCCCTTATCCCAAATCCCCCTTTTCCCCCTTTTCCCAAATCCCAAATCCCCCTAATCCCAAATCTCCCCTCACCCCAAATCCCCTTTTCCCCCTTACCCCAAATCCCCCTCACCCCAAATTCCCCTTTTTCCCAAACCCCTTTTTCCCCCTTATCCCACATCTCCCTCATCCCAAATCCCCCTCATCCCAAATCCCCCTTATCCCAAATCCCCTTTTCCCCCCCTCATCCCAATCCCCCTTATCTCCAAATACCCTTTCCCCCCCGAACCCCCTTTTCCCCCCGCTATCCCCCAGCCCCATTTTCTGCCCTTTCCCCCCCGAACCCCCTTTTCCCCCGCTATCCCCCTCCCCCAGCCCCATTTTCTGCCCCGAACCCCCTTTCCCCCCCCATCACTCTCCCCCAGCCCCATTTTCTGCCCCTTTCCCCCCCCGAACCCCCTTTTCCCCCCGCTATCCCCCCAGCCCCATTTTCTGCCCCTCTCCCCCCCCGAACCCCCTTTTCCCCCCGCTATCCCCCAGCCCCCATTTTCTGCCCCTTTCCCCCCCCGAACCCCCTTTTCCCCCCGCTATCCCCCTCCCCAGCCCCATTTTCTGCCCGAACCCCCTTTTCCCCCCCTATCACTCTCCCCCAGCCCCATTTTCTGCCCTTTTCCCCCCCGAACCCCCTTTTCCCCCCGCTATCCCCCTCCCCCAGCCCCATTTTCTGCCCCGAACCCCCCCTCCCGCCGCCCCCCCCCATCCTTTGTCTCTCCCTCTCTCCCTCTCTCCCGCTCTCAAGTGTTTTCAATTTTATTCTGAGTGGAATTAACTACCCCTGATGTCAAATTGCCGCCGCAATCGATAATAATATCTTTACAAAAGAGGATATTCTTCTCTCGCCGAACGGCCCCTGAAAAATGGAAAATTTAGTCGAAATTGATTCATTACTTGACACTTGGGCGGCCGGGCCCGTATTGATCGGGGGCTGTCATGTCCCATCTGCCCTAATCGAGCCTGAGCCGCGCTGTCGATGGGCGAATTTTTCATAATTCCACGAGACCAGACAGATACGAAAACACACGCGGCTCGCGCTGCCACCCCCCCCCACCACCACCCCACCCACAGACCCGAGCTGCGACCCCCCCCCCCTCACCCCCCCCCCCACCCCCAACCGGCACACAACCACCCCCCCAGACCCCCGGTGCTTCCCAAAACCACCCCAAAACCCCCCCAGACCCCCGTGCTTCCCCAAAACCCCCCCAAACCACCCCCAAATCCCCCCAGCCCAGCCCCAAACCCCCCCAAACCACCCCCAGACCGGTACCCCCCCCCGACCCCCGGTGCTTCCCCAAAACCCCCCCAAACCACCGGCACCCCCCCAGCCCAGCCCCAAACCCCCCCCAGACCCCCGGTGCTTCCCCAAAACCCCCCCAAACCCCCCCCCAGACCCCCGGTGCTTCCCCAAAACCCCCCAAACCACCCCCAAATCCCCCCAGCCCAGCCCCAAACCCCCCCAAACCACCCCAGAACCGGTAACCCCCCCCGACCCCCCGTGCTTCCCCAAAACCCCCCCAAACCACCGGCACCCCCCCAGCCCAGCCCCAAACCCCCCCCAGACCCCCGTGCTTCCCCAAAACCCCCCCAAAACCCCCCTCAGACCCCCGTGCTTCCCCAAAACCCCCCCCAAACCACCGGCACCCCCCCAGCCCAGCCCCAAACCCCCCCCAGACCCCCGGTGCTTCCCCAAAACCCCCCCAAACCACCGGCACCCCCCCAGACCCCCGGTGCTTCCCCAAAACCCCCCAAACCCCCCCAGCCCAGCCCCAAACCCCCCCAAAGCACCCCCAGCCCCAAACCCCCCCCCGACCCCCGGCGTTTCCCCCAAACCTCCCCAGCCCAGCCCCAAACCCCCCCCGACCCCCGGCGCTTCCCCAAACCCCCCAATCCCCCGGGACGCCCCCCCCCCGACCCCCGGCGCTTCCCCAAAACCCCCCCAAACCCCCCCAGCCCAGCCCCAAATCCCCCCAAGGCACCCCCAGACCGGTAACCCCCCCGGACCCCCGGCGCTTCCCCCAAACCCCCCCAAGGCACCCCCAAATCCCCCCAGCCCAGCCCCAAACCCCCCCGACCCCCGGCGCTTCCCCAAACCCCCCAACCCCCCCATGGACCCCCCCCGGACCCCCACGGGCACCCCAGACCCTCACGGCACCCCTGGACCCCCCCAGACCCATGGACCACCCCCCTGGACCCCCCCCATGGACCCCCACGGGCACCCCCAGACCCCCCCCATGGTTCCTGTCCCCCCCCCCCGGAGCCCCCCCCCAATTCCCTGCGGCTCCCAAACCCCCCCGACCCCCCCCCCCCCCGCAGCCCCCAAAGCCCCCCCGACCCCCGAGCAGGGAATGCGGGGGGGGGGCGCTCAGGAATTGGGAGGGGTCCCCAGAGTCCAAAAAAAGGGGGGGGGGGCGACCCCCCCACGAAGCAATTGGGGAGGGGGGAGACCCAAGGATTCCCAAGGGAATGGGGGGGGGGGCGGGGGGCGCCCCGAGGGAGATTTTGGGGAGGGGGGAGGGAGGAAAGGGGGAACCCCCAACCCAAAATGGGGGAGGGGGGGGGGATTAGGGGTCCCCCCAAAATTAAGGTGGGGCGAGAGGGACCCCCCCCACCGGACCCAAAATCGGGGGGTCCCCACTGCTGGGTGTCCCCCAGACCCCGAAATGTGGGGGGAGACCCCTCCCCAAAATGGAGTTTGGGGGGGGCGGAACATGGGGGGGGGGGCGTGTTTTGGGGACACTTGGGGGGGGGCACATTTTTGGGGGGGGTCTGCGCGTGTTTTGGGGACACTTCGGGGGGGCCGCGCGTGTTTTGGGGACACTTGGGGGGGCACATTTTTGGGGGGGGTCCTGCGCGTGTTTTGGGGACACTTTTGGGGGGGGCCGCGCGTGTTTTGGGGACACTTTTGGGGGGGCCGCGCGTGTTTCGGGGACACTTGGGGGGGCCACATTTTTGGGGGGGGTGCCGCGCGTGTTTTGGGGACACTTCGGGGGGGGCCGCGCGTGTTTTGGGGACACTTGGGGGGGGCACATTTTGGGGGGGGGGCCGCGCGTGTTTTGGGGACACTTCGGGGGGGGCCGCGCGTGTTTTGGGGACATTTTGGGGGGGGGGCCGCGCGTGTTTTGGGGACACTTGGGGGGGCCACATTTTTGGGGGGGGGGTGCCGCGCGTGTTTTGGGGACACACCCGGGGGGAGGGGGGGTCCCGGCGGCGTTTCGGGGACACTTTTCGGGGTGTCCTCCCCCTGCCACGCGTGTCCCTCCCGCGGGGGGGGGGTCCCTGGGTGCCCCCCGCCGCCCCCCCCCCCCCGATCGAAGCCCATTTCGGGCCGCGCCGCCGCAGCTGGTTTCAAATTTGATCAGCGATGAACTTTATTTTCCGAGTTTGAGGAAAATTATATCCATCGATCCGCCGGCCCCGCTCGGCCGCTACTTAAAGCCCGGCCCCGGCGCCGGCCCGCGGCCCCGGAGCCTTCGTCCCGCTCCTCTTCCTCCTCCTCTTCCCCGCTCCCTCCGGCTCCGCTTCCCGCCTTCCTCCCCTTTCTCCTCTTCCTCCTTCTGCTCTTCTCCCTTCCCTCCCCTCTCTCCTCTTCCTCCTCCATCGCTTTTCCTCCTTATCCCCTTCTCCTCTTCCTCCTTCATCTCCTTCCTCCTTTATCCCTCCTCCTCCTCCTCCATCCCTTCTCTCTCTTCCTCCGGACCTTTCTCCGCTCCCTCCATCCCTCCTCTCCTCCTCCTCCTCCTCCTCCTCCTCTTCCTCCTTTCCCCCTTCCTCCCTTTCCTCCTTCCTCCTCCTCCTCCTCCTCCTCCTCTGCCCCGTCCCTCCCTCTCCTCCCTCTCCCCTGCCCCGCTCCCACCTGCCCGCTCCGCTCTTCCTCCTCCTCCTCCTCCTCCTCCTCCTCCTCCTCCTCCTCCTCCTCCTCCTCCTCCTCCTCTTCCTCCATCCCTCTCTCCCGCCCCGGACCCTCCGTTCCCGCATCCCGGCTCCCTCCAACCCCCCCCGCCGACCCTTCCCCGCTGTCCCGCTCCTCCCGCATCCCGGTTCTCCATCCCCGCATCCCGGTTTTCCATCCCCGCATCCCGGTTTTCCCTCCCGGCACCTCTCCCGCATCCCGGTTCTCCATCCCCGCACCTCTCCCGCATCCCGGTTCTCCATCCCCGCACCTCTCCCGCATCCCGGTTCTCCATCCCCGCACCTCTCCCGCATCCCGGTTCTCCATCCCCGCACCTCTCCCGCATCCCGGTTTCCCGTCCCCGCTCCTTCCCTCTCCGCTCGCTCCATCCCCGCCGTCCCGGCTCCCTCCGATCCCGGTGGCCCCGGCGGCGCTCCTTCCCGCTGCTCGCCGTCCCGCCCGCTCCGGTCCCGCTCGCTCCTTCCCCGCCGATCCCGGTCCCTCCATCCCCGCCGATCCCGGTCCATCCCCGCCGACCTCGCTCCGTCCATCCCCGCTGACCCCGCTCCGTCCATCCCCGCATTCCCGGTCCTTCCCTTCCCGTTCCATTCCCACATTCCCGTCCATTCCCACATTCCCGGTCCTTCCCTTCCCTTCCCGTTCCATCCCCGCTGACCCCGCTCCGTCCATCCCCGCATTCCCAGTCATTCCCTTCCCGTTCCATCCCCGCATTCCCGTCTGTCCCCGCATTCCCGGTCCTTCCCTTCCCGTTCTATCCCCGCCGACCCCTCTCCGTCCATCCCCGCATTCCCGGTCCTTCCCTTCCCGTTCCATCCCCGCATTCCCGGTCCTTCCCTTCCCGTTCCATCCCCGCCGTCCCCGCTCTTCCCTTCCCGACCCCGCCGCGCCGTCCCGGCTCCCTCCGTGCCCGCATTCCCGGTTCCTTCCATCCCCGCCGATCCCGGTTCCCCCCAGGCCGATCCCTCTCTCCCCGCTCCCACCGACCCCCGGTTCTTCCATCCCGGCTCCCGCCGATCCCGGCCCCCCGACCCCCGCTCCTTCCGTCCCTTCCCCGCCGCCCGCGGTTCTCCATCCCCGCTCGCTCCCGACCCCCGCTTCTTCCCGGCCTCTCCATCCCTCTCCCACCGGCGCGGTCCTTCCGATCCCGATCCCGACCCCGATCCCGACCCCGATCCCGATCCCGACCCCGATCCCGACCCCGATCCCGATCCCGATCCCGATCCCGATCCCGATCCCGACCCCGACCCCGATCCCGATCCCGATCCCGCTCCCTCCATCCCTCTCTCTTCCATCCTTCTCCCCCGGCTTCTTCCCGCTCCCTCCATTCCCGGTCTTCCCGTCCCTTCTCCCCCGACCCCTGCTCCTTCCCGCTCCCTCCGACCCCGATCCCACCGACCCCGATCCCACCGACCCCCGGTTCTTCCCTCTCCCCCAGACCCAATTCCTCCTTCTCCTCCATCCCCAATTCCTCGCTCTCCCCCAGACCCAATTCCTCGCTCTTCCCCATCCCAAATTCTCGCTCTCCCCGATCCCCAATTCCTCGCTCTCCTCCAGACCCAATCCTCGCTCTCCCCCATTCCCAATTCCTCGCTCTCCCCCAGACCCAATTCCCGTCTCTCCCCCAAACCCCCAATTCCCTTCTCTCCCCCATCCCCAATTCCCGTCTCTCCCCCATCCCCAATTCCTCGCTCTCCCCCATTCCCAATTCCTCGCTCTCCCCCAGACCCAATTCCCGTCTCTCCCCCAAACCCCCAATTCCCTTCTCTCCCCCATCCCCAATTCCCGTCTCTCCCCCATCCCCAATTCCTCGCTCTCCCCCAGACCCAATTCCCGTCTCTCCCCCAAACCCCCAATTCCCGTCTCTCCCCCATCCCCAATTCCCGTCTCTCCCCCATCCCCAATCCTCGCTCTCCCCCATCCCCAATTCCTCGCTCTCCCCCAGACCCAATTCCCGTCTCTCCCCCATCCCCAATTCCCGTCTCTCCCCCAGACCCAGTTCTCACTCTCCCCCATCCCCAATTCTCGCTCTCCCCCATCCCCAATTCCCGTCTCTCCCCCATCCCCAATTCCCGTCTCTCCCCCAGACCCAATTCTCACTCTCCCCCATCCCCAATTCTCGCTCTCCCCCATCCCCAATTCCTCACTCTCCCCCATCCCCAATTCTCGCTCTCCCCCATCCCCAATTCCTCGCTCTCCCCCATCCCCAATTCCCGTCTCTCCCCCAGACCCAATTCTCACTCTCCCCCAGACCCAATTCCTCACTCTCCCCCATCCCCAATTCTCGCTCTCCCCCATCCCCACACGCCCCCCCCCCCCGCCTTTCCCCACCTTCCTCTGCGGATGCCACGGACCTGCTAAAAGGGGGCGTAGCGGGGGGGGCTCTGCGACCCCCGACCCCCGAGCCCGAGCCCGAGCCCGAGCCCCTCGGCGGGACCTCCCGGCGCCGCCGCCGCTCCGGGCCCCATGCGGGGCCGCCCCGCGGTGAGTTCCCAACTTTTCCCGGCGGCTCCGGCTCGGGCCGCGACCGCGACCGCGCCCCCCCCCCCGCTCGCGACCGCGACCCCTCCCCACGTCCCTGTGTGTGTGTGTGTGTGTCCCCCCTCCCCTTTTTCCCGACCCCCCCACCCCCCACACCCCTCCCGCCGCTGCCGGCCCCGATCGAAGTTTCTGGCAACAAAGGGAAATAGCGAATCGATCGCGCCGGAGATTAAGAGACAAGTGCGGGAATCCATCAGCGCCCGGAGAGACCCCGGAGAGACCCCCAGAGACCCCCGGGCCCCACAGAGACCCCACAGAGACCCCCCGGCCCCATAGAGACCCCACAGAGACCCCCGGGCCCCACAGAGAGACCCCACAGAGACCCCCAGAGACCCCCAGAGACCCCCGGGCCCCACAGAGACCCCGGGCCCCACAGAGAGACCCCACAGAGACCCCCGGGCCCCACAGAAACCCCACAGAGACCCCCAGAGACCCCCGGCCCCACAGAGACCCCCGGGCCCCACAGAAACCCCACAGAGACCCCCAGAGACCCCCGGGCCCCACAGAAACCCCACAGAGACCCCCGGGCCCCACAGAAACCCCACAGAGAGACCCCCGGGCCCCACAGAAACCCCACAGAGACCCCCGGGCCCCACAGAAACCCCACAGAGAGACCCCCGGGCCCCACAGAAACCCCACAGAGACCCCCGGGCCCCACAGAAACCCCACAGAGACCCCCGGCCCCCACAGAGACCCCACAGAGGTTCCACAGAGCTTGGAGAGAGCCCGGCCCCACCGAGACCCCTGCCCTATAGGGGACACCCTATAGATACCCCCAGGCCCTATAGGGGAGACCCCATAGACACCCCCAGGCCCTAGAGACCCCCGAGAGAGACCCCACAGAACCCCGGCCGCAGGGACAGCCGGCCGAGAGACCCCACAGAGACCCCACAGAGACCCCAGCCCCTATGGGGGTCCGGGCCCCACAGAGACCCCACAGAGACCCCACAGAGACCCCAGCCCCTATGGGGGTCCGGGCCCCACAGAGACCCCACAGAGACCCCACAGAGACCCCACAGAGACCCCAGCCCCTATGGGGGCCCGGGCCCCACAGAGCCCCCACAGAGCTCCCAGCCCCTGTTGGCATCCCAGCCCCTCTGGGGGCTGTGGCCCCCCTTGGAGACCCCCAGGTGCCGTGGGGCCGACGAGGACCCCCGGCCCCACAGAGACCCCCAGAGAGCGGCCAGCCCCTGCGGAGACCCCGGCCCCACAGAGACCCCCAGAGAGCTGCCAGCCCCTGCAGAGACCCCGGCCCCACAGAGACCCCCAGAGAGCTGCCAGCCCCTGCGGAGACCCCGGCCCCACAGAGACCCCCAGAGAGCTGCCAGCCCCTGCAGAGACCCCGGCCCCACAGAACCCCACAGAGCCCCCCCAGCCCCACAGACCCCCCCAGATCCCCCCGTGTCCCCTCTGCCCCCGGCCCCAGAGACCCCAGAGACCCCAGAGACCCCAGAGACCCCATCCCCACCCCCCTTTCGGGGGTCTCGCCGCGCTGCGGGCGTGAGGCGTGACCGGGGTGCAGATTTTGGGGGGGGGGCTGCGGCAGGCGGGGCACAGAGCCCTCCCCCCACCACCTGTGCCAGCTGTGCCAGCTGTGCCAGCTGTGCCACCTGTGCCACCAGTGCCAGCTGTGCCAGCTGTGCCAGCTGTGCCACCTGTGCCACCTGTGCCAGCTGTGCCACCTGTGCCAGCTGTGTCACCTGTGCCACCTGTGCCACCTGTGCCAGCTGTGCCACCTGTGCCACCTGTGCCACCTGTGCCAGCTGTGCCACCTGTGCCAGCTGTGCCAGCTGTGTCACCTGTGCCACCTGTGCCACCTGTGCCACCTGTGCCAGCTGTGCCAGCTGTGCCAGCTGTGCCACCTGTGCCAGCTGTGTCACCTGTGCCACCTGTGCCACCTGTGCCAGCTGTGTCACCTGTGCCACCTGTGCCAGCTGTGCCAGCTGTGCCAGCTGTGCCAGCTGTGTCACCTGTGCCACCTGTGCCACCTGTGCCAGCTGTGCCAGCTGTGCCAGCTGTGCCACCTGTGCCAGCTGTGTCACCTGTGTCACCTGTGCCAGCTGTGCCAGCTGTGTCACCTGTGCCACCTGTGCCACCTGTGTCACCTGTGCCAGCTGTGCCAGCTGTGTCACCTGTGCCAGCTGTGCCACCTGTGTCACCTGTGTCACCTGTGTCACCTGTCCCACCTGTCCCACCTGTGTCACCTGTCTCACCTGTGTCACCTGTGTCACCTGTGTCACCTGTCCCACCTGTCCCACCTGTGTCACCTGTGTCACCTGTGTCACCTGTCCCACCTGTCCCACCTGTGTCACCTGTGTCACCTGTGTCACCTGTCCCACCTGTCCCACCTGTCCCACCTGTGTCACCTGTGTCACCTGTGTCACCTGTCTCACCTGTGTCACCTGTGTCACCTGTCCCACCTGTCCCACCTGTGTCACCTGTCCCACCTGTCCCACCTGTCCCACCTGTGTCACCTGTCTCACCTGTGTCACCTGTCCCACCTGTCCCACCTGTGTGTCACCTGTCCCACCTGTCCCACCTGTCCCACCTGTGTCACCTGTCCCACCTGTCTCACCTGTCCCACTTGTCCCACCTGCCCCACCGGGGGGGGCAGTGGCCATGGGGGGGGTCCCGATGCGGTTTTTGGGGTGGGGGCGTCAGGGCGCGTTTGGGATCGGGGGGGGGAGGGGGGGCAAGGACAGGTGTGGTCTGCGCACGTGTGTGCCATGTGTGTGCTCACGTGTCCCTGCACACCTGTGCACGTGTGAGCTCTGTGTGTGCTCTGTGTGTGCCATGTGTGAGCTCACGTGTCCCTGCACACCTGTGCATGTGTGTGCTCTGTGTGTGCTCTGTGTGTGCTCTGTGTGTGCCATGTGTGAGCTCACGTGTCCCTGCACACCTGTGCACGTGTGTGCTCTGTGTGTGCTCTGTGTGTGCTCTGTGTGTGCCATGTGTGAGCTCACGTGTCCCTGCACACCTGTGCACGTGTGTGCCATGTGTGAGCTCACGTGTCCCTGCACACCTGTGCACGTGTGTGCCATGTGTGTGCTCACGTGTCCCTGCACACCTGTGCACGTGTGTGCCATGTGTGTGCTCACGTGTCCCTGCACACCTGAGCACGTGTGTGCCATGTGTGTGCTCACGTGTCCCTGCACATCTGTGCACGTGTGTGCCATGTGTGTGCTCTGTGTGTGCCATGTGTGTGCTCTGTGTGTGCTCTGTGTGTGCCATGTGTGTGCTCACGTGTCCCTGCACACCTGTGCACGTGTGTGCCATGTGTGTGCTCTGTGTGTGCCATGTGTGTGCTCTGTGTGTGCCATGTGTGTGCTCTGTGTGTGCTCTGTGTGTGCCATGTGTGTGCCATGTGTGTGCTCTGTGTGTGCCCTGTGTGTGCTCTGTGTGTGCCATGTGTGTGCTCTGTGTGTGCTCTGTGTGTGCTCTGTGTGTGCTCTGTGTGTGCCATGTGTGTGCTCTGTGTGTGCTCTGTGTGTGCTCTGTGTGTGCCATGTGTGTGCCATGTGTGTGCTCTGTGTGTGCTCTGTGTGTGCTCTGTGTGTGCTCTGTGTGTGCTCACGTGTTCCTGCTCACCTGGGCACTCCTGGGCACTCCTGGGCACACCTGAGCACACCTGAGCACTCCTGGGCACACCTGGGCACACCTGGGCACTCCTGGGCACACCTGGGCACACCTGGGCACTCCTGGGCACACCTGGGGCACTCCTGCCCACGCTGTCCTGGGTTTTGGGGCCACCGGGATCGGGGATCGGGGCCATCCCCGGGGCCGTTCCTGTCCGGGATCGCTGTGGGGTCCGTGTGGGGTCAGTGTGAGATCTGTCTGGGATCTGTCTGGGATCTGTCCATGTGGGATCGCTGTGGGGTCAGTGTGGGATCAGTGTGGGATCCGTGTGGGATCTGTTTGGGATCTGTCCGTGTGGGATCGCTGTGGGATCGCTGTGAGATCTGTCCATGTGGGATCACTGTGGGATCCATGTGGGATCTGTGTGGGATCAGTGTGGGATCTGTGTGGGATCTGTGTGGGATCGCTGTGGGATCGCTGTGGGATCGCTGTGGGGTGGCTGTGGGGTCAGTGTGTGATCTGTCTGTGTGGGATCTGTGTGGGATCTGTGTGGGATCACTGTGGAGTCGCTGTGGGATCGCTGTGGGGTGGCTGTGGGGTCAGTGTGTGATCTGTCTGTGTGGGATCTGTGTGGGATCGCTGTGGGATCACTGTGGGATCGCTGTGGGATCGCTGTGGGATCACTGTGGGATCGCTGTGGGGTGGCTGTGGGGTCAGTGTGTGATCTGTCTGTGTGGGATCTGTGTGGGATCGCTGTGGGATCACTGTGGGATCGCTGTGGGATCTGTCCGTGTGGGATCGCTGTGGGGTCAGTGTGGGATCTGTCTGTGTGGGATCTGTGTGGGATCGCTGTGGGATCACTGTGGGATCGCTGTGGGGTGGCTGTGGGGTCAGTGTGTGATCTGTCTGTGTGGGATCTGTGTGGGATCGCTGTGGGATCGCTGTGGGATCGCTGTGGGATCGCTGTGGGGTGGCTGTGGGGTCAGTGTGTGATCTGTCTGTGTGGGATCTGTGTGGGATCACTGTGGGATCGCTGTGGGATCGCTGTGGGGTGGCTGTGGGGTCAGTGTGGGATCTGTCTGTGTGGGATCGCTGTGGGATCACTGTGGGATCGCTGTGGGATCTGTCCGTGTGGGATCGCTGTGGGGTCAGTGTGGGATCCGTGTGGGATCGCTGTGGGGCCAGTGTGGGGTCTGTGTGGGATCCGTGTGGGATCACTGTGGGATCGCTGTGGGATCCGTGTGGGATCCGTGTGGGATCGCTGTGGGACCTGTTGGGATCTGTCTGGGGCCAGTGTGAGATCTGTGTGGGGTCACTGTGGGATCGCTGTGGGGCCAGTGTGGGGTCTGTGTGGGATCCGTGTGCGATCACTGTGGGATCACTGTGGGATCACTGTGGGACCACTGTGGGATCGCTGTGGGATCGCTGTGGGGCCAGTGTGGGATCATTGTAGGATCACTGTGGGATCACTGTGGGACCGCTGTGGGATCGCTGTGGGATCGCTGTGGGGCCAGTGTGGGATCATTATAGGATCACTGTGGGATCACTGTGGGACCGCTGTGGGATCGCTGTGGGGCCAGTGTGGGATCATTGTAGGATCACTGTGGGATCACTGTGGGACCGCTGTGGGATCGCTGTGGGATCGCTGTGGGGCCAGTGTGGGATCATTGTAGGATCACTGTGGGATTGCTGTGGGATTGCTGTGGGATCTGTCTGGGGCCAGTGTGGGATCATTGTAGGATCACTGTGGGATTGCTGTGGGATTGCTGTGGGATCTGTCTGGGGCCAGTGTGGGATCTCTGTGGGGTCAGTGTGTGATCTGTCTGTGTGGGATCTGTGTGGGGTCTGTGTGGGATCGCTGTGGGATCGCTGTGGGATCGCTGTGGGGTGGCTGTGGGGTCAGTGTGGGATCTGTCTGTGTGGGATCTGTGTGGGGTCAGTGTGGGATCTCTGTGGGGTCAGTGTGTGATCTGTCTGTGTGGGATCTGTGTGGGATCGCTGTGGGATCACTGTGGGATCGCTGTGGGGTGGCTGTGGGGTCAGTGTGTGATCTGTCTGTGTGGGATCTGTGTGGGGTCAGTGTGGGATCTCTGTGGGGTCAGTGTGTGATCTGTCTGTGTGGGATCTGTGTGGGATCGCTGTGGGATCGCTGTGGGATCGCTGTGGGGTGGCTGTGGGGTCAGTGTGGGATCTGCCTGTGTGGGATCACTGTGGAGTCGCTGTGGGACCGGTGCAGGTTCGGTGCCGTTCCTGTGTCGGGTTTGGTGCAGGTTCGCTTCCATTCCCGTGCGGTTTCGTTGCCGTTCCCGTGTGGGTTCGGTGCCGTTCCCGTGTGGGTTTGGTGCAGGTTCGGTTCCATTCCTGTGGGGTTTTGGTGCCATTCCCGTGTGGGTTCGGTGTGGGTTCGGTGTGGGTTCGGTGCGGGTTCGTGCCGTTCCCGTGTGGGTTCGGTGTGGGTTCGGTGTAGGTTCGGTGCCGTTCCTGTGCGGGTTCGGTCCCGTTCCCGTGTGGGTTCGATGCAGGTTCGGTGCAGGTTTGATTCCATTCCCGTGCGGTTTCAGTGCTGTTCCCGTGCAGGTTCGGTGTGGGTTCGGTGCCATTCCCGTGCAGGTTCGGTGTGGGTTCGGTGCCGTTCCCGTGCAGGTTTGGTGCCGGTTCGGTGTGGGTTCGGTGCCGTTCCCGTATGGGTTCGGTGCCATTCCCGTGTGGGTTCTGTGTGGGTTCTGTCACGTTCCCGTGCCGGTTCGGTGCCGGTTCGGTGTGGGTTCGGTGCCGTTCCCGTGCAGGTTTGGTGCCGGTTCGGTGCCGTTCCCGTGCAGGTTTGGTGCCGGTTCGGTGTGGGTTCGGTGCCGTTCCCGTGCAGGTTTGGTGCCGGTTCGGTGCCGTTCCCGTGCAGGTTTGGTGCCGGTTCGGTGCCGTTCCCGTGCAGGTTTGGTGCCGGTTCGGTGCCGTTCCCGTGCAGGTTTGGTGCCGGTTCAGTGAGGGTTCTGTCCCGTTCCCGTGCAGGTTTGGTGCCGGTTCGGTTCCATTCCTGTGTGGGTTCAGTCCCATTCCTGTGCTGGATCGGTGCCGGTTCGGTGCCGGTCCGGTGACTCTCCCGTGCCGGTTCGGGGCCGGTTCGGTGCCGGTTCTGTGCGGGTTTGGTGCCGTTCCCGTGCCGGTTCGGTGCCGTCCCTGTGCCGGTCCGGTGCCGTCCCTGTGCCGGTCCGGTGACTCTCCCGTGCCGGTTCGGTGCCGGTTCGGTGCCGGTCCTGTGCCGGTTCGGTGCCGGTCCCGTGCCGGTCCGGTGCCGTCCCCGGCCGGAGCCGCTCCCGCCCGGCGCGGGGTCGATGCGGCCGCGAGTCGCGCCCTGTCGCGATAATGGATGGCTCCATCGCGCCTGATCGATGCCGGCCGGGAGCGCGCGGCTCCGCCGGACCCCCCGAACCCCCCCCGGTACCGCCAGAACCCCCCCGGTACCGCCGGAGCCCCCCGGCACTGCCGGACCCCCCCCGAACCCTCCCGGTACCGCCGGAACCCCCCCGGTACCGCCGGAGCCCCCCGGCACTGCCGGACCCCCCCCGAACCCTCCCGGTACCGCCGGAACCCCCCGGGACCCCCCGAACCCCCCCCGGTACCGCCGGAACCCCCCGGCACTGCCGGACCCCCCCGAACCCCCCCGGTACCGCCGGAGCCCCCCGGCACTGCCGGACCCCCCCCGAACCCTCCCGGTACCGCCGGAACCCCCCGGGACCCCCCGAACCCCCCCGGTACCGCCGGAACGCTCCCGGCACTGCCGGACCCCCCCGAACCCCCCCGGTACCGCCGGAACGCTCCCGGCACTGCCGGATCCCCCCCCCCGGAACCCCCCGGGACCCCCAAAACCGCTCAGGGGTCCCCGGGATTTTTTTGGGGAGGGGGTCACCCCATCGCTCCCCCCCCCCCCCCCCCGCTTTGGTTTGTCCCCCTGTCCGGGGGGGTCCCCGCGCTGTTTCGCCCCCCCCCCCCCCAAATTTAATTCGTCACCCTAATTTCGGGGGGGGGGGGGTCACCGCTTTAATCAACAGCGTTCATTCCCAAATTTCGGGGGGCAACTCCCCCCGTTTTTCCCCAAATTTCGGGGGGCGACTCCCCCCGTTTTTCCCCCCCAAATTTCGGGGGGCGACTCCCCCCGTTTTTCCCCCCTCCCACGCGTGTCCCGGGGTGTCCCCGCGCTGTTCCCCCCCCCCCAAATTTAATTCGTCCCCCTAATTTCGGGGGGGGTCACCGCTTTTCTCCCCCCGTTCATTCCCAAATTTCGGGGGGCGACTCCCCCCGTTTTTCCCCAAATTTCGGGGGGCGACTTCCCCCGTTTTTTCTCCAGATTTCGGGGGGCGACTCCCCCCGTTTTTCCCCCAAATTTCGGGGAGCGACTCCCCCCGTCTTCCCCCAAATTTCGGGGGGCGACTTCCCCCGTTTTTTCCCCAAATTTCGGGGGGCGACTTCCCCCGTTTTTCCCCCAAATTTCGGAGGGCGACTCCCCCCGTTTTCCCCCCCAAATTTCGGGGGGCGACTCCCCCCGTTTTTCCCCCTCCCACGCGTGTCCCGGGGGGGTCCCCGCGCTGTCCCCCCCCCCAAATTTAATTCATCCCCCTAATTTCGGGGGGGGGGGTCACCGCTTTACCCCTTTTCTCAACCGCGTTCATTCCCAAATTTCGGGGGGCGACTCCCCCCGTTTTTCCCCAAATTTCGGGGGGCGACTCCCCCCGTTTTTCCCCCTCCCACGCGTGTCCCGGGGGGGTCCCCGCGCTGTCCCCCCCCCTCCCGCAGCCGCCGGAGCCGCAAATCAGCAGCGGCGTCAGCCCCAAAGTGGCTCCAAATGAAGAAAAATGAGAAAAATGAGAAAAATGGAGCCGGGGCCGGAGCGCGGCGGCTCCGGGACCCCCGGGACCCCCGGGGTGGGGGGGCTCGGGGGGGGGGCTCCGCCGCCGCCGCCGCGACCCCCAGGACCCCCCCGGGCGGGATTCGGGGGGGTAACGGGCACAGCCAGGAGGGGTTTTTGGGGCGGGGGGCGTTTTGGGGTCTTTGGGGGCGGCATCGCGACCCCCGAACGGTTCTGGGGGGTTTTGGGGTCTTTGGGGGCGGCACCGGCACAGCCAGGAGGGGTTTTTGGGGGGTTTTTGGGGGCGTTTTGGGGTCTTTGGGGGCGGCATCGCGACCCCCGAACGGTTCTGGGGGGTTTTGGGGTCTTTGGGGTCGGCACCGGCACCGCCAAAAGGGTTTTTTGGGAGGTTCTGGGGGGCGTTTTGGGGTCTTTGGGGGCGGCATCGGACCACCAGGAGGGGATTTTGGGGGCGTTTTGGGGTCTTTGGGGGCGGCACTGCGACCCCCGAACGGTTCTGGGGGGTTTTGGGGTCTTTGGCGTCTTTGGGGGCGGCACCGGCACAGCCAGGAGGGGTTTTTGGGGGGCTCTGGGGGGCGTTTTGGGGTCTTTGGGGGCGGCACCGGGACCAGCGGTGACACCCGGCGGTTTTGGGGTCGTTTCGGGGATATTTTGGGGCCGTTTCGGGGATATTTTGGGGCCGTTTTGGGGATATTTTGGGGTCGTTTCGGGGATATTTTGGGGCCGTTTTGGGGATATTTTGGGGCCGTTTTGGGGCGGTTTCGGGGCCGCACCGTTGAGGGGTTTTTTTTTTGGGGTGGGGGTCTCGCAGTCACGCGCAGCCCCCGCAGGGGCCGGGGGGGTCTCCGCTCCCCTTCCCCCACGACCCCCGCAACATTCGCGACCCCTCCCCACGCGGGTCCCCGCCGCATTAATCACCCGCTAATGGCTCATTAGCGCGGCCCCGCCCCCTCCCCACCCCCAGACCCCTCCCCAAAATCCCCCCCCCCCGAGCCCCCCCGGGACCCTCGGATCGCAAACAGCCCCGAACCCCCCCGAAACCGCCCCAAAGCCGCGGCGCGCCGGGGCCGGATCCACCCGCGGGCGGCGGCGCTTTGAAGTGGCGGCCCCGGGACCCCCCCGGGACCCCTCCCCACATCCCCGACCCCCCCCTCCCCACATCCCCGACCCCCCCTCCCCAAATCCCACCCCCCCCCCCCCGCCCCCTCCCGCGTCCTCCGCCGGCGCCGCTTCGTGCGCGGAGCTGCGGCTGGTGGGGAGGGTCCGGGGGCCTCCGCTGGACCCCCAGACCCCACAGAGACCCCCCAAATCCTACCGGGGGTTTGGAGAGACCCCCCCAACCCGACAGAGACCCCCCAAACCCGACAGAGACCCCCCAGACCCCACAGAGACCCCCCCAAACCCTACAGAGACCCCCCAAACCCGACAGAGACCCCCCAAACCCGAGAGAGACCCCCAAACCCTACAGAGACCCCAAACCCGACAGAGACCCCAAACCCTACAGAGACCCCAAACACTACAGAGATCCCCCAAACCCGACAGAGACCCCAAACCCTACAGAGACCCCAAACCCTACAGAGACCCCAAACACTACAGAGATCCCCCAAACCCGACAGAGACCCCAAACCCTACAGAGACCCCAAACCCTACAGAGACCCCAAACACTACAGAGATCCCCCAAACCCGACAGAGACCCCAAACCCTACAGAGACCCCAAACCCTACAGAGACCCCGAACACTACAGAGATCCCCCAAACCCGACAGAGACCCCCCAACCCTACAGAGACCCCCAAACCCTACAGAGACCCCAAACCCTACAGAGACCCCCCCCAGACCCTACAGGGAGTCTGGAGAGACCCCCCCCAAACCCTATAGAGAACCCCGCACCCTACAGAGACCCCCGGACCCTATAAGGGGCTGGGATGGACCCCCCCGCCCCACAGATGTTCCGTATGCCCCACACGGGCTCTGTGCACCCCACAGATTCTCCCTGCACCCCATAGATTCTCCCTGCACCCCACAGATGTTCCCTGCACCCCACAGATGTTTTCTACACCCCACAGATCCTCCCTGCACCCCACAGATTCTCCCTGCACCCCATAGATTCTCCCTGCACCCCACAGATGTTCCCTGCACCCCACAGATGTTTTCTACACCCCACAGATCCTCCCTGCACCCCACAGATGTTTCCTGTACCCCACAGATCCTCCCTGCACCCCACAGATTCTCCCTGCACCCCACAGATGTTCCCTGCACCCCATAGATTCTCCCTGCACCCCATAGATATTTCCTACACCCCACAGATCCTCCCTGCACCCCACAGATCCTCCCCACACCCCACAGATCCTCCCCACACCCCACAGATCCTCTGTGCACCCCACAGATCCTCCGCACACCCCACAGATACCCCCTGCACCCCATAGATCCTCTCTGCACCCCACAGATCCTCTGTGCACCCCACAGATCCTCCCCACACCCCACAGATCCCCCCTGCACCCCACAGTTCCCCCCCGCACCCCATAGATCTCCCCCACACCCCACAGTTCCCCCCCACACCCCACAGTTCCCCCCCACACCCCATAGATCCCCCCCACACCCCACAGTTCCCCCCCACACCCCATAGATCCCCCCCACACCCCACAGATTCCCCGCCCGCCCCACTCGGGCCGCCGCCGCCCGCGCGCGCTGTTTGCGCTGTTAATGGCGATCCATTAATTATCAATTAATGATTATTAATTACTGCCCGCCGCCGCCGCCGGGGCGGGGCCGATGGAGGGAGCTATGGGGGGGCTCTGTGGGGCTGTGGGGTCTGTGGGGTCTGTGGGGCTATGGGGGGGCTCTGTGGGGCTGTGGAGTCTGTGGGGTCTGTGGGGTCTGTGGGGCTATGGGGGGCTCTGTGGGGCTGTGGGGTCTGTGGGGCTATGGGGGGGCTCTGTGGGGCTGTGGGGTCTGTGGGGTCTGTGGGGCTGTGGGGTCTGTGGGGTCTATGGGGCTATGGGGGGGCTCTGTGGGGCTGTGGGGCTCTGGGGGGTCTATGGGGCTCTGGGGGGTCTATGGGGCTATGGGGGGGCTCTGTGGGGTCTGTGGGGCTCTGTGGGGTCTGTGGGGCTATGGGGGGTCTATGGGGCTCTGGGGGGTCTATGGGGCTCTGGGGGGGCTCTATGGGGCTGTGGGGGGCTCTGTGGGGCCATGGGGCTCTGCACAGCCCTGTGGCGGCTGCGCACCCCATAGACCCCAAAACTGCCCCATAGACCCCAAAACCGCCCCATAGACCCCATAGACCCCAAAACTGCCCCATAGACCCCAAAACTGCCCCATAGATCCCTCAAAACTGCCCCATAGACCCCAAAATCGCCCCATAGATCCCTCAAAACTGCCCCATAGACCCCCCCAAAACTGCCCCATAGACCCCAAAATCGCCCCATAGAACCCCCAAAACCGCCCCACAGACCCCAAAACCCCCTCACAGACCCCCCAAAACCTTCCCATAGACCCCAAAACCGCCCCATAGACTCCCCAAACCGCCCCATGGATCCCCAAAACCTTCCCACAGACCCCAAAGCCGCCCCACAGACGCCCAAAACCGCCCCAGAACCTCCTCATAGACCCCAAAACCGCCCCACAGACCCCAAAGCCGCCCCATAGACTCCCCAAAGCCGCCCCATAGACCCCCCAAACCTTCCCACAGACCCCAAAGCCGCCCCATGGATCCCCAAAACCGCCCCATAGACTCCCCAAAACCCCCTCACAGACCCCCCAAAACCTTCCCACAGACCCCAAAACCCCCTCACAGACCCCCCCAAAATCGCCCCACGGACCCCTAAAAACGCCCCCAAACCACTTCGTAGATCCCCAAAACCTTCCCGCAGACCCCAAAACCCCCTCACAGACCCCCCAAACCTTCCCGCAGACCCCAAAACCGCCCCATAGACTCCCCAAACCGCCCCACAGACCCCAAAACCGTCCCACAGATCCCAAAACCTTCCCACAGACCCCAAAACCGCCCCACAGACCCCCCAAAACCGCCCCATAGACTCCCCAAACCTTCCCACAGACCCCAAAGCCACCCCACAGACCCCAAAACCGCCCCACAGACCCCAAAACCGCCCCACAGACCCCCCAAACCGCCCCACAGACCCCAAAACCGCCCCATAGACTCCCCAAACCGCCCCACAGACCCCAAAACCGTCCCACAGACCCCAAAACCTTCCCACAGACCCCAAAACCCCCTCACAGACCCCCCAAACCTTCCCGCAGACCCCAAAACCGCCCCATAGACTCCCCAAACCGCCCCACAGACCCCAAAACCGTCCCACAGATCCCAAAACCTTCCCACAGACCCCAAAACCGCCCCACAGACCCCCCCAAAGCCGCCCCATAGACTCCCCAAACCTTCCCACAGACCCCAAAGCCGCCCCACAGACCCCAAAGCCGCCCCACAGACCCCCCAAAACCTTCCCACAGACCCCAAAACCACCCCACAGACCCCCAAAAACGCCCCAAAACCTCCTCTAGACCCCAAAGCCGCCCCACAGACCCCCCAAAGCCACCCCACAGACCCCAAAACCTTCCCACAGACCCCAAAACCCCCTCACAGACCCCAAAACCGCCCCACAGACCCCCCCAGTCTGGCCTCGCGGACCCCCGAACGGCCCCAGATCGCGCGCGGAGCCCCCCAAACCCCCCCCAAAACCCCCCCCAAAAGCCCCCCCAAAACCCCCCCCCCCAAAAACCCCCAAAAGCCCCCCCCCCCCCCAAACGCCCCCCGGCCGGCGCCGATCGCGGCGGATCAAAGCGGCCCCATTGATCCCCCCATCGATCGGGGCCGGGGGGCTCGGGGGGCTCGGGGGGCTCGGGGGGGGGGTCCGGGCTGGTGTGGGGGGGGGTCTTTGGTGGTTGGGGGGGGGTCCGGGCTCGCTGCCATCGCCGCGGGTCATGAAACAACGAGGCCGCGCGCGCGGGCGGTAATTGGGGCTCATGAATAATTCATGAGGGGGCGGTGGGGGGGGAGGGGCGGGGGGGAGGGGCGGTGGGAACGTGGGGGGGGGATTTGGGGGGGGGATTTGGGGGGGATTTGGGGGGTTTGGGGTCTGTGGGGGGATTTTGGGGAGTTTTTTTGGGTCGGTTTGGGGGGTTTGGGTGGGATTTGGGGGGTTTGGGGTCTGTGGGATCTGTGGGGGGATTTTGGGGGATTTGGGGGAGTTTTTTGGGGAGTTTGGGGGGTTTGGGTGGGATTTGGGGGGGTTGGGGTCTGTGGGGGGATTTGGGGGGATTTGGGGGAGTTTTTTGGGGCGGTTTGGGGGGTTTGGGTGGGATTTGGGGGATTTTGGGGTCTGTGGGGTCTGTGGGGGGATTTGGGGGGGTTTGGGTGGGATTTGGGGGGTTTGGGGTCTGTGGGGGGATTTGGGGGGAATTGGGGGAGTTTTTTGGGGGGTTTGGGGGGTTTGGGTGGGATTTGGGGGTTTGGGGTCTGTGGGGTCTGTGGGGGGATTTGGGGGGAATTGGGGGAGTTTTTTGGGGGGGTTTGGGTGGAATTTGGGGGGTTTGGGGTCTGTGGGGGGATTTGGGGGGAATTGGGGGAGTTTTTTGGGGGGTTTGGGGGGTTTGGGTGGGATTTGGGGGGTTTGGGGTCTGTGGGGTCTGTGGGGGGATTTGGGGGGAATTGGGGGAGTTTTTTGGGGGGGTTTGGGTGGAATTTGGGGGGTTTGGGGTCTGTGGGGGGATTTGGGGGGATTTGGGGGAGTTTTTTGGGGCGGTGTGGGGGGTTTGGGTGGGATTTGGGGGAAATTGGGGTCTGTGGGGTCTGTGGGGGGATTTGGGGTCTGTGAGGTCTGTGGGGGGATTTGGGGGGATTTGGGGTAGTTTTTTGGGGCGGTTTGGGGGGTTTGGGTGGGATTTGGGGGATTTGGGGTCTGTGGGGGTTTTGGGGGAATTTTGGGGGTGTTGGGTGGGATTTGGGGTCTGTGGGGTCTGTAGGGGTTTTGGGGGAATTTTGGGGGGGGATTGATGGGATTTGGGTGGGATTTGGGTGGGATTTGGGGTCTGTGGGGGGATTTTGGGTCGGATTTGGGGGGTTGGGCTCTGTGGGGTCTGTGGGGGTTTTGAGGGAATTTTGGGGGAGTTTGGGGTCTGTGGGGGTTTTGGGGGGATTTTGGGGGGATTTGGGGGAATTTTGGGGGAGTTTGGGTGGGATTTGGGGTCTGTGGGGTCTGTGGGGGGATTTAGGGGAATTTTGGGGGGGTTGGGGGGTTTGGGTGGGATTTGAGGGGTTTTGGGGTCTGTGTGGGGGATTTGGGGTCTATAGGGGATCTGTGTATATTTAAGGATCAGTGTTTATAGGGGATCTGTATCTAAAGGGGATTTCTGTGTATTTAAGGGATCTGTGTCTATAGGGGATTTGTGTCTATAGGGGATCCGTGTGTGTTTAAGGGATCCGTATCTATAGGGGATCTGTGTCTATAGGGGATTTCTGCGTATTTAAGGGATCTGTGTCTATGGGGGATCTCTGCCTATAGGGGATCTGTGTCTATAGGGGATTTGTGTCTATAGGGGATTTGTGTCTGGGATTTGTGTCTATAGGGGATCTGTGTGTGTTTAAGGTCTCTGTATCTATAGGGATCTGTGTCTATATGGGATCCGTGTGTGTTTATAGAGGGTCTGTGTGTATTTAAGGGATTTGTGTTTATAGGGTAGCAGTGTTTGTCTGTAGGGGATTGCTGTGTGTTTAAGGGCTTCGTGTCTATAGGGTTTCAGTGTGTGTCTATAGGGGATCCGTATCTATAGGGACTCTGTGTGTTTAAGGGTTCCGTGTTTATAGGGGATTTGTGTTTATAGGGGCTCTGTGTGTGTTTAAGGGATCTGTGTCTATAGGGGATCTGTGTCTATAGGGGATCTGTGTCTATAGGGGATCTGTGTCTGGGATTTGTGTCTATAGAGGATCCGTGTGTGTTTATAGAGGGTCTGTGTGTATTTAAGGGATTTGTGTTTATAGGGTAGCAGTGTGTGTCTATAGGGGACTGCTGTGTGTTTAAGGGATCTCTGTCAATAGGGGATTTCTGTCTATAGGGTATCAGTGTGTGTCTGTAGGGGATCTGTGTCTATAGGGGATCTGTGTCTGTAGGGGATCTGTGTCTGTAGGGGATCAGTGTGTGTCTGTAGGGGATTTGTGTGTGTTTAAGGCATCTGTCTATAGGAGATCTGTGTCTATAGGGGATTTGTGTGTGTTTAAGGGCTCTGTGTCTATAGGGATCTGTGTCTATAGGGGATCCGTGTGTGTCTATAGGGGATCTGTGTGTGTTTAAGGGTTCTCTGTCTATAGGGGATCCGTGTGTGTCTATAGGGGATCTGTGTCTATAGGGGATCTGTGTGTGTTTAAGGTCTCTGTATCTATAGGGTTCTCTGTCTATAGGGGATCCGTGTGTGTCTATAGGGGATCTGTGTGTATTTAAGGGCTCTGTGTCTATAGGGGATCTGTGTCTATAGGGGATCTGTGTCTATAGGGGATCCGTGTGTGTTTATAGAGGGTCGGTGTGTCTGTAGGGACTCTGCATGCCCCTATAGGGCTGTCTGTGCCCCTATAGGATTCCCCGTGCCCTATAGGATTCCCCATGCCTTATAGGATTTCCCATGCCCTATAGGATTCCCCATGCCTTATAGGATTTCCCGTGCTCCTATAGGATTCCCCATGCCCCTATAGGATTTCCAGTGCCCCTATAGGATTTCCCGTGCTCTATAGGATTCCCCATGCCCCTATAGGATTTCCAGTGCCCCTATAGGAATCCCCGTGCCCCTATAGGATTCTGGTGCCCCTATAGGAATCCCCGTGCCCCATAGGAATCCCCGTGCCCCTATAGGATTCCCCATGCCCTATAGGATTCCCCGTGCCCCTATAGGATTTCCGTGTCCCACAGGATTTCCAATGCCCCTATAGGAATCCCCCTGCCCCTATAGGAATCCCCCTGCCCCTATAGGAATCCCCGTGCCCCTATAGGATTCCCCGTGCCCCTATAGGGTCCGCTGTAGGGCCCGGCGGTGCCCGGCCCCAATTCCCAGCGCGGGTCGTTATCGCGGAGCGGTGGAGCGGGATCCCGAAATCCCCAAATCCCAAAGAACGGCGGAGCGGCCGCGGCCGGGGGCGGGGGGGGAGGGGCGGGGGGGGAGGGGAGGGGAGGGGAGGGGAGGGGGGGAGGGGCGGCCACCAATCCCCCCCGTGACCCTAAAACCGGCCCCGCGTCCAGAAACAACCCCAAAATCCCCTTTGTGACCCCAAATGAGCCCCAAAAATCCCCCCTGTGACCCTAAATGAGCCCCAAAATGCCACCCTGTGATCCTAAAACCGGCCCCGCGTCCATAACCCCCCCAAATCTGCTTTGTGACCCCAAATGAGCCCCAAAATCCCCTAAAGGAGCCCCCATGTCCAGAAACCCCCCCAAATCCCCTTTGTGACCCTAAATGAGCCCCCAAATCCCACCCTGTGACCCTAAAACCGGCTCCGCGTCCAGAAACCCCCCAAATCCGCTTTGTGACCCTAAATGAGCCCCAAAATCCCCTAAAGGAGCCCCCATGTCCATAAACCTCCCCAAATCCGCTTTGTGACCCTAAATGAGCCCCAAAATCCCACCCTGTGATCCTAAAACCGGCCCCGCGTCCATAACCCCCCCAAATCCGCTTTGTGACCCTAAATGAGCCCCAAAAATCCCCCCTGTGACCCTAAATGAGCCCCAAAATCCCCCCGTAACCATAAATGAGCCCCAAAAATCCCCTAATCCTGCCCCATGTCCATAACCCCCCCCAAATCCCCCCTGTGACCCCAATCCCACCTCAAATCCCCCCCTTTGACCCCAAATCCCCCCGAAATCCCCCTTTGACCCCAAATGAGCCCCAAATCCCCCATGTGACCCCCCAAACCCACCCCAAATCCCCTCGCCGTGACCCCAAATCCCCCTGTGACCCCAAATCCCCCCTGTGACCCCAAACCCACCCCAAATCCCCCTGTGCCCCCAAATCCCCCTGTGACCCCAAATCCCCCTGTGACCCCAAATCTGCCCTGCGATCCCAAATCCACCCCAAACCCCCCCGTGACCCCCCAATCCCACCCCAAATCCCCCCTGTGACCCCAAATCCCCCTGTGACCCCAAACCCACCCCAAATCCCCCTGTGCCCCCAAATCCCCCCTGTGCCCCCCCAAACCCACCCCAAATCCCCCTTTAACCCCCCAAATCCCCCCGTGACCCCAAATCCCCCTGTGACCCCAAACTCCCCCAAAATCCCCTGTGACCCCCCCAAACCCACCCCAAATCCCCCCTGTGACCCCAAATCCCCCCTGTGACCCCAAACCCACCCCAAATCCCCCCTGTGACCCCAAATCCCCCCCGTGCCCCAAATCCCCCCGTGCCCCCTGTGCCCCAAATCCCCCCGTGACCCCAAATCCCCCCGTGCCCCCTGTGCCCCAAATCCCCCCGTGACCCCAAATCCCCCCGTAACCCCAAATCCCCCCATGACCCCAAATCCCCGCTGTGCCCCAAATCCCGCTGTGCCCCCAAATCCCCTCTGTGCCCCCAAATCCCCCCCGTGCCCAAATCCCCCCATGACCCCAAATCCCCCTGTGCCCCCAAATCCCCCCCGTGCCCCAAATCCCCCCATGACCCCAAATCCCCCTGTGCCCCCAAATCCCCCCCGTGACCCCAAATCCCCCCCTGTGCCCCAAATCCCCCTGTGCCCCACATCCCCCCGTGACCCCAAATCCCCCCTGTGCCCCAAATCCCCCATGACCCCAAATCCCCCTGTGCCCCCAAATCCCCCTGTACCCCAAATCCCCCTGTGCCCCAAATCCCCCTGTGACCCCAAATCCTCCCTGTGACCCCAAATCCCCCCCTGTGCCCCAAATCCCCCTGTGCCCCAAATCCCCCCCGTGACCCCAAATCCTCCCTGTGACCCCAAATCCCCCTGTGCCCCAAATCCCCCCTGTGCCCCAAATCCCCCCCGTGACCCCAAATCCCCTCTGTGACCCCAAATCCTCCCTGTGACCCCAAATCCCCCCCTGTGCCCCAAATCCCCCCTGTGCCCCAAATCCCCCCCGTGACCCCAAATCCTCCCTGTGACCCCAAATCCCCCTGTGCCCCAAATCCCCCCCTGTGCCCCAAATCCCCCTGTGCCCCAAATCCCCCCGTGACCCCAAATCCCCCCTGTGCCCCAAATCCCCCCCGTGACCCCAATCCCCTCTGTGACCCCAAATCCTCCCTGTGACCCCAAATCCCCTCTGTGACCCCAAATCCCCCCCGTGACCCCAAATCCTCCCTGTGACCCCAAATCCCCCCCTGTGCCCCAAATCCCCCCTGTGCCCCAAATCCCCCCCGTGACCCCAAATCCCCCCTGTGCCCCAAATCCCCCCCGTGACCCCAAATCCTCCCTGTGACCCCAAATCCTCCCTGTGACCCCAAATTCCACCCATGACCCCAAATCCCCCTGTGCCCCCAAATCCTCCCTGTGACCCCAAATCCCCCCTGTGCCCCAAATCCCCCCGTGACCCCAAATCCCCCCCGTGACCCCAAATCCCCCCCGTGACCCCAAATCCCCCCGTGACCCCAAATCCCCCCCGTGACCCCAAATCCCCCCGTGCCCCACATCCCGCTGTGCCCCAGGTGTGAGCCCGGCCATGGAGTGCAGCTGCGTGCCCGAGCTGCTGCTGCCAGCGCCGCTGCCCGCGCTCTGGAGCCCAGGTACCGCACACCGGGGACACCGGGGACACCTGGGGACACCTGGGGACACACCTGGGACAGCTGGGATACACCTGGGATACACCTGGGATACACCTGGGATACACCTGGGGGCACCTGGGATACACCTGGGATACAACTGGGACAGCTGGGATACACCTGGGATACACCTGGGGTACACCTGGGATACACCTGGGGGCACCTGGGATACACCTGGGATACAGCTGGGACAGCTGGGATACACCTGGGATACACCTGGGATACACCTGGGGTACACCTGGGACACACCTGGGATACACCTGGGCACAGCTGGGCACACCTGGGATACAACTGGGATACACCTGGGATACACCTGGGGGCACCTGGGGACACCTGGGACACACCTGGGCACACCTGGGATACACCTGGGACACCTGGGCACACCTGGGATACACCTGGGATACACCTGGGATACACCTGGGGGCACCTGGGATACACCTGGGATACAGCTGGGACAGCTGGGATACACCTGGGATACACCTGGGATACACCTGGGGTACACCTGGGACACACCTGGGATACACCTGGGCACAGCTGGGCACACCTGGGATACAACTGGGATACACCTGGGATACACCTGGGGGCACCTGGGGACACCTGGGACACACCTGGCACAGCTGGGGATACCTGGGCACACCTGGGGCACACCTGGGGATACCTGGGGATACCTGGGGATACCTGGGGATACACCTGGGGATACCTGGGGATACACCTGGCACAGCTGGGGATACCTGGGCACACCTGGGGCACACCTGGGGCACACCTGGGGATACCTGGGGATACCTGGGGATACACCTGGCACAGCTGGGGATACCTGGGCACAGCTGGGCACAGCTGGAACCCCCGAATCCTCCCCAGGTGAGATCCAGGCGGTGCTGCCAGGTGTCCCCGCAGGGTCACGGACACGGGAGGGGACAGCAGTGACGTCACACTGATGATGTCACAGCGATGATGTCACGGTGATTATGTCACACTGATGATGTCACACTGACAATGTCACCTCTATGACGTCACCGTCCCCCTGCCGGGTTCACATTCCCCGAGTGGGCCCAGGAAGGGACAGCGATGACGTCACACTGCAGTGACAGTGATGATGTCACGGGGACGATGTCACAGCGATGACGCCACACTGCAGTGACAGTGATGATGTCACAGGGATGATGTCACAGCGATGACGTCACACTGCAGTGACAGTGATGATGTCACGGGGACGATGTCACAGCGATGACGTCACACTGCAGTGACAGTGATGATGTCACAGGGACGATGTCACAGCGATGACGTCACACTGCAGTGACAGTGATGATGTCACAGGGATGATGTCACAGCGATGACGTCACAGCCCTATGACATCACCGTCGCGCAGGGCTGGCGTTCCCCGAGTGGGCACGGGAGGGGACAGCAGTGCTGATGTCACAGTGGCGATGTCACACTGCAGTGACACTGTTGCTGTCACAGCGATGACGTCACACTGACTATGACGTCACACACATGACGTCACCCCCGTCCCACAGGGCTGGCGTTCCCCGAGTGGGCTCGGGAGGGGACAGCAGTGACGATGTCACAGCGGCGATGTCACGCTGCAGTGACAGTGATGACGTCACACTGACAATGACATCACTGCAATGATGACATCACAGCAATGATGACATCATCACCCCACAGGGCTGGCGTTCCCCGAGTGGGCACGGGAGGGGACAGCAGTGACGATGTCACAGCGCTGATGTCACACTGATGATGTTGCAGTGACGGCGTCACGCGGCAGTGACAGCGATGATGTCACAGCAATGATGACGTCACAGCATTGATGACGTCATCCCCCTTAGTGCTGGCATTCCCCGAGTGGGCACGGGAGGGGACAGTGACGATGTCACAGCGGCGATGTCACGCTGATGATGTCGCAGTGACGGCATCACGCGGCAGTGACAGCGATGATGTCACAGCGATGATGACGTCACAGCATCGATGACGTCACCCCCGTCCCGCAGGGCTGGCGTTCCCCGAGTGGGCACGGGAGGGGACAGCAGTGATGATGTCACACTGATGACATCACAATGATGATGTTACGCTGCAGTGACAGCGATGACGTCGCACTATGACGTCACACACCCCCCATGACGTCACCCCCGTCCCTCAGGGCTGGCGTTCCCCGAGTGGGCACGGGAGGGGACAGCAGTGGGGATGTCACACTGATGACATCACACTGATGATGTCGCAGTGACGGCGTCACGCGGCAGTGACAGCGGTGACGTCACAGCGACGATGACGTCACAGCATGGATGACGTCACCCCCGTCCCTTAGGGCTGGCGTTCCCCGAGTGGGCGTACAAGGCGGAGTCGAGCCCCGGCTCGCGGCAGATCCAGCTGTGGCACTTCATCCTGGAGCTGCTGCGGCAGGAGCAGTACCGCGAGGTCATCGCCTGGCAGGGCGACTACGGCGAGTTCGTCATCAAGGACCCCGACGAGGTGGCGCGGCTCTGGGGCGTGCGCAAGTGCAAGCCCCACATGAACTACGACAAGCTCAGCCGCGCCCTCAGGTCACACACTTCCCATTTCCCCCCTTTTTCCCTTTTTTTCCCATGAATTTTGGTTTTTTTTCCAATTTTTCCTCATTTTTTCCCCATTTTTTCCCATGAATTTT
>NW_026530317.1:0-27970 GCF_026979565.1 Vidua chalybeata
CCCCATTTTGTGGTGCGGCACCCCAAATTTGGGGTGGCGGGACCCCAAATTTTGAGGTGCGGGACCCCCCCTCCTCCCCCGCGCTGTCCCAGCGGAGTTTTTGGGGGGTCGTGGCGCTGTCGCCCCCCCTCCCAATTTTAGGGGTTCTTTTTTTCGGGGGGGGGGGGGGTGTCTCTGTCCCATTCCCCCCCGTTTCACCCGCCACACCCGGAGTGATTTTGGGGTGATTTTGAGGTGATTTTGGGGTGATTTTGGGTTTGATTTTGGGGTGACCCCCCCCCTTTCCCCGTGTCCCCGCAGGACCCCGCGGCGCCGGCCCGGCGGGAGGACGATGAAGCCGGCGAGGAAGGCCGGCGGCTCCTCCTCCTCTTCCTCTTCCTCCTCCTCCTCCTCATCCTCGGCCCCCCGCGCCGCCCTCCCCCCCCCGGGCCGCCCCAGACCCCCCAAACCCGGCGAGGACGACCCCGCCCCTCCCCCCTCGTCGTCCCCCCCTTCCTCCCCCCTCCCCCTCCCCCTCCCCGCGGAGGACCCCCCCCCTCCCAGCCGCAAGACCACCACCTTCAAATCCCGCGCCCCCCGCAAGAAACCCCCCCCGGCTCCCGGCGAGCCCGGAGACCCTTTGGGCGAGCGCGACCCCTCCTCTGGCGACCCCGGCGGCGGCAGCGGCTGCTCCAGCACCGACACGGCCAGCGAGCACTCCGCCGACGAAGGAGGAGGAGGAGGAGGAGGAGGAAGCTCGGGGGGGGCGTTCCAGACCCCGGGGACCCCCGGGGACCCCCCCGAGCTGGAGGCGGCGTTCCGGCGGCTCCGCTGCCAGCGCGTCCTGGCCCGGCGCGACGGCGTTTTCCGCCCGGCCGTGGTCAAGCAGCTGCGGCGCGGCCACGAGCTCGGCGTGCAGTTCGCCGGCGACCGCGGCGTGACGTTTTTGGAGGGGGGCTTCCTCCTGGGAGACCCCCCGGCCGTGGTTTTGGACGCCACCCCGCCGGCGGGCGCGCTGGGGGTGGGCACGGCGGTTTGCGCCCGCCTGGACCCCGCCGAGACGCTTTACCGGCCGGGCACGGTGGTGGAGGTGAGCGCCAAGCCGCCCTCGTACCGGGTGCGCTTCGCCCCGCCGCCCCCCGCGCCCCCCGTGTGGGTGCCGCGCTCGGGGCTGCGCCTGCTGCGCCCGCCGTGGCCGCCGCACGGCCGCGGGCAGCGCAACGAGGAGCAGGAGGAGGACGACGAGGAGGAGGAGGAGGAGGACGAGGAAGGCGCCCCGCGGCAACCGGAGGACGCCGAGGTCTCCAAGCTGAGCGCCGCCCCGCCGCCCCCGCCCGCCGCGGGACCCCCGCAGCCGCCGCCTCGCCCCGGGGGGGTCCCACCCGCCGGGGGCGCCCCGCAAGGCGGCGGCGGAGGAGGAGGAGGAGGAGGAAGCGGAGGAAGCGGTGGGGGGACCCCGCAGCCCAAATACAAGAAGGGGGACGTGGTTTGCACGCCCAACGGGATCCGCAAGAAGTTCAACGGCAAGCAGTGGCGGCGGCTGTGCTCCCGCGACGGCTGCACCAAGGAGTCGCAGCGGCGCGGCTTCTGCTCCCGCCACCTCTCCATGCGCACCAAGGAGCTCGAGGGGCTCCCCGAGGCCCGCGCGGGACCCCCGGGACCCCCGAGCCAACGCGGCGGCAGCGCCGACTTCGAGTGGGGCGACGAGACCTCCCGCGAGAGCGACGGCGACGGCCGCGCCCGGCTCCCGGTCCCGCCCAACCCGGACCTGTCGCGCTTCGAGTTCGACGAGTGCGAGGCCGCCGTGATGCTCGTGTCGCTGGGCTCGTCGCGCTCGGGCACGCCCAGCTTCTCGCCGGCCTCCACGCAGTCGCCCTTCTCGCCCACGCCCTCGCCCTCGCCCTCGCCGCTCTTCGGGTTCCGCCCGGCCAATTTCAGCCCGGTCACCGCCTCGCCCCGCGCCCGCGGGCGGCACCTGAGCGCCGGGACGCCTCGGCCCGGCGAAGGGCTGAGCCCGCCGCCTCCTCCTCCTCCTCCGCCTCCCCCGCCGCCTCCTCCCCGCCCGCGGCCGCCGTCCGGTGTGCCGCCGGTGTTCCAGCCCGGGCTGCCCTTCCCGGTGCCGCTGAGCCCCGGTAAGCGCAAGGCGGAGGCGGCGCTGGCGGAGCCGCAGGACGGCGCGGGCGGAGGAGGAGGAGGAGGAAGCAGCGGGGCTAGCGGCGGCGGGATGTTCCGAGCCCTGTCGCCTCTGTTCGCCCCCCGCTCGCCCGCGGGGCTCACGGCAGACCCCGGCCCCGGCGCCCGCCGGGTCCCGGCCGTGCCTCGCGGCTCGCCCGTGATCGTCCGCAACCCCGAGGTGCCCCTGCCCGACCCCCCGCACCCCCCTCCGCGACCCCGCCCGCTGCCCCCTCCCCAAAAATCCGCCCTGCCCGCCCCCGTGCCCATCAACGCCGGCCGCCTGCGACCCCCCGGCCGCCCCCAGGCGACCCCGGCCGCCGCCGCCGCCGAGCGCGGGGCTCCCCCCGCCGCCCCCGCCGCCGCCGCCGCCGCCGCTTTCGGGGGGCCCCCCCTGCACCCCGTGGCTTTCCACCCCTCCCCCGCCGCGCTGCTGCCGCTGCTCGTGCCCGGAGACTACGGGACCCCCCCGGCCCCCCGCAAGGAGATCGTCATGGGCCGGCCCGGCACAGGTAACGGGGATTTTGGGGGGGGTCGGGGAGGTTTTAAGGGGATTTTGGGGGAATTTTGGAGGGGTTTTGGGGGTTTTTGAGGGGATTTTGGGGGGGTTTGGGGAGGGTTCCGGGGGGATTATGGGAATTTTGGGGGGGATTTGGGGGGGGTTTCAGGGGATTTTGGGGGGGTTTGGGGGGGTCGGGGAGGTTTTAAGGGGATTTTGGGAATTTTGGGGGAATTTTGGGGAAGTTTGGGGGAATTTTGGAGGGGTTTTGGGGGGATTTGGGGGGGTTGAGGGGTTTTGGGAATTTTGGGGAAGTTTGGGGGAATTTTAGAGGGGTTTCAGGGGAATTTGGGGAGGGTTGGGGGGAAGTTTGGGGAGGGTTGGGGGGATTTGGGGAATTTTGGGGGGTTTGGGGAGGGTTTGAGGGAATTTTGAGAGGATTTAGGGAGGTTTGGGGGGGGTTGAGGGGGTTTTGGGGAGGGTTGGGGGGATTTGGGGAATTTTGGGGGAATTTTGGGGGAATATTGGAGGGGTTTTGGGGGGATTTGGGGGGGTTGAGGGGATTTTGGGGGGGTTTGGGGAGGGTTGGGGGGGATTTTGGACATTTTGGGGGAATTTTGGGGGGGTTTGAGGGGATTTGGGGAGGGTTCCGGGGGGGATTTGGGGAATTTTGGGGAGGTTTGGGGGATTTTGAGGGAATTTGGGGAAGTTTGGGGGAATTTTGGAGGGGTTGGGGAGGTTTGGGGAGGTTTTAAGGGGATTTTGGGGAAGGTTTGGGGTGATTTTGAGGGGTTTTGGGAGAATTTTTGAGGGGCTTTGGGGGGATTTGGGGAATTTTAGGGGGGGTTGGGGCAGTTTTGGGGGGTTTAGATGCATTTTGGGGGAGTTTTGGGGAGATTTTGGGAAGTTTTAAGGGGATTTGGGGGGAGGTTTGGAGAGATTTTTTTAAGGTTTGGGGGGTTTGGAGAGGATTTGGGGGGATTTTGAGAGGATTTGGGGGGATTTAGGTGGATTTTTGGAGGTTTTAAGGAGATTTGGGGCAGCTTTGGGGGGGTTTGGGTGGATTTTAGGGGTTTTGAGGGGATTTGGGGGGATTTTGGGCGGGTTTAGGTGGATTTGTGGAGATTTTGGTGGATTTTGGTGGATTTTAGGTTTTTTTTTGGGGGGGGGATTTTGGGGCAGGGAATGAGGTCGGAGGTCACGGCCGGGTCGCGGTGACGTCAGAGGGGTTGTGACGTCACGGGCGTCGCGGTGAGGTCAGAGCGGGGTCGGTGCGTCGCGGTGACGTCGTCGTGACGTCATTGTGAGGTCACGGCGGGAGAGGGGCGGAGCCGTCGTGGCGTGTCGTTGTGACGTCACGGCGACGTCAGAGCGGCGGCAGGGCTGTGCCTCCGCGGGGTTGGTGAAGCCGCGGCGACGTCGCGGTGACGTCAGAGCGCTGCCGGGAGGGCGGTGGTGACGTCAGAGTGACGTCAGAGCCGCGTTGGGATGGGTCACAGTGACGTCACAGCGGTGCCAGGGTGCGTCGGCGACGTCGCGGTGACGTCGCGGTGACGTCACAGCCGTGTCAGAGCCGCGGCGCGGCCGTCATGGCGGCGTTGAAGGACCGTGGTGACGTCACGGTGATGTCATAGCGGCGCCGGGACGGCGCTACCGCTTCTTGGTGGCGCCGCCGCGACGTCAGCGTGACGTCAGCGCGGGTTCAGGGGCCTCGCCGTGCCGCTTTCGCGCCGCCGTGACGTCACTCCGCCTCTCGGTTACGTCACGCCCTCCCCGTCCCCTCCTCCGCGCGCGTGCAGGGGCGTGGCCTCGCCGCCCGGAGTGGGCGTGGCCTCTCCCGCGGCTGCGCGCGCATCCCCGGCCGGGCCGCAGGCGGCGGGGGCGTCGTGGGGGCGGGGGGGGGGGGGGGTTCGCCCTCCTCATTTGCATACGCGCGGCGTCCCTCCAATGGGCGCGCGGCGCGGGGGCGGGAAGCCCCCCTCTCATTTGCATACGCGCGGCGTCCCTCCAATGGGCGCGCGGCGCGGGGGCGGGAAGCCCCCCTCTCATTTGCATACGCGCGCGGGCGGCGTCGCCCCGTGAGGGGAAGGGCGGGGGGGGGGGGGGGAAAGGCGAGAGTGGGCGGGGAGCGCCCTCTCATTTGCATACGCGCGCGGCCGGGCCAATGGGCGCCCGCGGGGGTCGGCACGCGCGGGCCGCGCCGGCCAATGGGGTGAGGCCGGGGGTTGGTGGTGGGAAAAGGGAGTGGGGGGGGGGGGCGGGGTTCGGTGCGCGCATGCGCGGCGGGCGAGGCGGGAGCCGTGAGGGAGAGCGGCGCGGGGCGGGGAGGAAGGGGGGGGGGGGGGGGGGGGGGGCGCGCGCGCGCGCGCTCCCGTTCCGTGCGCGCGGCGGGCGCGGGCGGCGGCCCCGGACCGCGACCCCTCCCCTCCCCCCCCCCCCTTTTCCCTCCCTTTTCCCTTCCATTTCCCCCCCCCCCCTCCCCCCGCCTTCATCCCGGGGGGGAAACCCCTCCTTCCCCCCCCCCCCCCCGCTTCACTCCATCCCTCACACACACACACACACACAGAGAGAGAGAGAGAGAGAAAAAGAGAGAGGGAGAACCGAACCGGGACCGGCACCCGGAGCTTCCCTTCCCTCCCCCTCCCTCTCCCCGCTTCCCTTCCCTTCCCTCCCTCCCCTCTCCGCCATGTCCTCCTCCTCCGCCGCCCTCCCCCCGGCCGCGGCCCCGCGCAGAGGCCTCGGCATGTTCGGTCAGTGTTCTGTGGATCGGGGGGGGTGGGGAGGGGATCCCTGAGGGGATTTTGGGGGTCCCGGAGTGGAGGGTGAGGGGGTTTGGGGGCTCTCCGGAGAGGCGGTGGGGGCGGGTGGTGGTGATGGTGGTGGGGTTTTGTGAGGGAGGAGTGAGGGGGGCGGGGGATTTGGGGGTTTTTAGGGGGGCTCTGAGGGGGTTTTTGGGGTTTTTTTAAGGGGTTTTAGGGGGGCTCTGAGGGTTTTTTTTTTTTTTTTTGGGGGGGGGTTTGGGGGCGTTGGCGGGAAGGGCGGCGGGGCCGTGAGGGGATGAGCGGGGGGCGTGAGGGGTTGGAGGGGACTCGGGGGGTTTTGGGGAGGGATTGGGGGTCCGTGAGGGGGATTTGGGGTCCGTGAGGGGAATTTGGGGTTCGTGACTTGAATTTGGGGTTCGTGAGGGGAATTTGGGGTCCGTGATGGAAATTTGGGGTTCGTGACTTGAATTTGGGGTTCGTGAGGGGGATTTGGGGTCCGTGATGGAAATTTGGGGTTCGTGACTTGAATTTGGGGTTCGTGAGGGGGATTTGGGGTCCGTGAGGGGAATTTGGGGTTCGTGACTTGAATTTGGGGTCCGTGAGGAGGATTTGGGGTTCGTAACTTGAATTTGGGGTCCGTGAATTGAATTTGGGGTCCGTGAGGAGGATTTGGGGTTCGCGAGGGGAATTTGGGGTCCGTGACTTGAATTTGGGGTCCGTGAGGAGGATTTGGGGTTCGTAACTTGAATTTGGGGTACGTGAATTGAATTTGGGGTCCGTGAGGGGGATTTGGGGTTCGTGACTTGAATTTGGGGTTCGTGAGGTGATTTTGGGATTCAGGAGGGGATTTTGGGGTTCCTGAGGTGAATTTGGGATTTGTGTGGGGAATTTGGGGTGCGTGACTTGAATTTGGGGTCCGTGAGGGGAATTTGGGGTCCGTGAGTGGAATTTGGGGTTCGTGAGGGAGATTTGGGTTTCGTGACTTGAATTTGGGATTCATGAGGGGATTTTGGGGTTCCTGAGGTGAATTTGGGGTCCGTGACTTGAATTTGGGGTTCGTGAGGGAGATTTGGGTTTCGTGACTTGAATTTGGGGTTCCTGAGGGGAATTTGTGATTCGTCGGGGGATTTTGGGGTCCGGGAGGGGAATTTGGGATTCATGAGGGGATTTTGGGGTTCGTGAGGGGAATTTTGGGTCCGTGATGGAAATTTGGGATTCGTGAGGGGATTTTGGGGTCCGTGATGGAAATTTGGGATTCATGAGGGGATTTTGGGATTTGAGTGGGAAATTTGGGATTCGTGAGGGGATTTTGGGGTCCGTGAGTGGAATTTGGAGTCTCTGAGTTGAGTTTGGGATTCCTGAGGAGATTTTGGGGTCCGTGAGGGGATTTTGGGGTCCGTCAGGGGAATTTGGCCTTTGTGAGGGATTTTATGAGGGGATTTTGGGGTCTCTTTGAGGGGATTTGCTGATTTTGGGGACGTTTGGGTGGTTTTGGGGGTGTTTCACCGAATGATGCGCGGCGTGAGAGGATTTGGGGTCATTTGTGAGGAAATGTTGGGGTTTGTGAGGAGATTTTGGGGGATCTGATGCAATTTTGGGGATTTATGAGAGGATTTTGGGGTTCTGATGTGATTTTTGGGGTTTTGTGAGGAGATTTTGGGGTTCTGATGCAAGTTTGGGGTTTTGTGAGAGGATTTTGGGGTTCTGATGTGATTTTTGGGGTTTTGTGAGAGGATTTTGGGGTTCTGATGCAATTTTGGGGTTTTGTGAGAGGATTTTGGGGTTCTGATGTGATTTTTGGGGGTTTTGTGAGGAGATTTTGGGGTTCTGATGCGATTTTGGGAGTTTTGTGAGAGGATTTTGGGGTTCTGATGCAATTTTGGGGTTTTGTGAGAGGATTTTGGGGTTCTGATGTGATTTTTGGGGGGTTTGTGAGAGGATTTTGGGGTTCTGATGCAATTTTGGGGGTTTTGTGAGAGGATTTTGGGGTTCTGATGTGATTTTTGGGGTTTTGTGAGAGGATTTTGGGGTTCTGATGCAATTTTGGGCGTTTTGTGAGAGGATTTTGGGGTTTTGAGGTAAATTTGTGATTTTTTTGAGGAATTGATGGGGTCTGTGAGAGGATTTGGGGTCATTGTGGGGGAATTTGGGGGTCCTGAGGTGATTTTTGGGGTTCCTGAGGTAACTTTGGGGAGTCCTGAGATAATTTTGGGGGGTTTGGAGGTATTTTTGGGATTTCTGATGTAATTTTGGGAGATTTTGAGGTATTTTTTGGGTTCATGAGGTAATTTGGGGGGGGGGGGGTTGATGTATTTTTGGATTTCTGAGGTAATTTTGGGAGGATTTGAGGTATTTTCAGGGTTCTTGAGGTAATTTAGGGGGGTTTTGAGGTAATTGTGAGGGCTTCTGATGTAATTTTGGGGGGTTTTGAGGCATTTTTGGGATTTCTGATGTAATTTTGGGAGATTTTGTGGTATTTTTAGGGTTCCTGAGGTATTTTTGGGGGGTTTTGAGGTATTTTTGGGGTTCCTGAGGTAATTTTGGGGGGTTCTGATGTAATTTTGGGGGACCTGAGGTATTTTTGGGGTCCTTGAGGTGATTTTGGGGGGTTCTGGTGTAATTTTGTGGGGTTCTGAGGTAATTTTGGGAGGATTGGAGGTATTTTTGGCGTTCCTGAGGTTATTTGGGGGGTTCTGGGGTAATTCTGGGGGGACCTGAGGTATTTTTGGGGTTCCTGAGGTGAATTTGGGGGGTTCTGAGGTATTTTTGGGGTTCCTGAGGTACTTTTGGGGGGTTCTGATGTAGTTTTGGGATTTCTGAGGTAATTTTGGGGGATTTCTGTGGTAATTTGTGGGGTCCTGATGTAATTTTGGGGGGTTCTGATACAATTTTGGGGGGTTCTGATGTAATTTTGGGGGGTTCCTGATGGAATTTTTGGGGGTCCTGATGGAATTTGGGGTTTCTTTGGGGTCCCTGTGTGGCGATTTTGTGTCCCCTCAGTGTCCCCCCCATGTCCCCCCCGTGTCCCCTCAGTGTCCCCTCAGTGTCCCCTCAGTGTCCCCCCCATGTCCCCACAGTGTCCCCTCAGTGTCCCCACAGTGTCCCCACAGTGTCCCCTCAGTGTCCCCACGGTGTCCCCTCAGTGTCCCCACGGTGTCCCCACGGTGTCCCCACAGTGTCCCCTCAGTGTCCCCACGGTGTCCCCACAGTGTCCCCTCAGTGTCCCCTCAGTGTCCCCTCAGTGTCCCCACGGTGTCCCCACAGTGTCCCCTCAGTGTCCCCCCCATGTCCCCACAGTGTCCCCACGGTGTCCCCCTGTGTCCCCACGGTGTCCCCACGGTGTCCCCTCAGTGTCCCCTCAGTGTCCCCACAGTGTCCCCTCAGTGTCCCCTCAGTGTCCCCTCAGTGTCCCCACGGTGTCCCCTCAGTGTCCCCTCAGTGTCCCCTCAGTGTCCCCACGGTGTCCCCACAGTGTCCCCTCAGTGTCCCCTCAGTGTCCCCACGGTGTCCCCTCAGTGTCCCCTCAGTGTCCCCACGGTGTCCCCACAGTGTCCCCTCAGTGTCCCCTCAGTGTCCCCTCAGTGTCCCCACGGTGTCCCCACAGTGTCCCCTCAGTGTCCCCTCAGTGTCCCCACGGTGTCCCCTCAGTGTCCCCTCAGTGTCCCCACGGTGTCCCCTCAGTGTCCCCTCAGTGTCCCCACGGTGTCCCCACAGTGTCCCCTCAGTGTCCCCTCAGTGTCCCCTCAGTGTCCCCACGGTGTCCCCACAGTGTCCCCTCAGTGTCCCCTCAGTGTCCCCTCAGTGTCCCCACGGTGTCCCCACGGTGTCCCCCTGTGTCCCAGCGCTGTCCCCTCAGTGTCACACCTGCTCAGGCTGTGTCCCCAGTGTCCCCCCCGTGTCCCCTCAGTGTCACACGTGCCCAGGCTCTGTCCCCTCAGTGTCACACCTCACCTGCCCAGGCTCTGTCCCCAGTGTCCCCCCATGTCCCCTCAGTGTCACACCTGTCCAGGCTGTGTCCCCAGTGTCACTCCTGCTCAGGGGCTGTCCCCCCGTGTCCCCTCAGTGTCACACCTGCCCAGGCTCTGTCCCCCCATGTCCCCAGTGTCACACCTGCTCAGGGGCTGTCCCCCCGTGTCCCCCCATGTCCCCCCAGTGTCACACGTGCCCAGGCTCTGTCCCCCCACGTCCCCCCTTGTCCCCAGTGTCACACCTGCTCAGGGGCTGTCACCCCCCCGTGTCCCCATCATATCCCCTCACTGTCACACCTGCCCAGGGGCTGTCCCCCCTGTGTCCCCAGTGTCACACCTGCCCAGGCTCTGTCCCCAGTGTCCCCCCGTGTCCCCTCGATGTCACACCTGCCCAGGCTCTGTCCCCCCCGTGTCCCCAGTGTCACACCTGCCCAGGCTCTGTCCCCAGTGTCCCCTCAGTGTCACACCTGCCCAGGCTGTGTCCCCAGTGTCCCCTCAGTGTCACACCTGCTCAGGCTGTGTCCCCTCAGTGTCACACCTGCTCAGGCTGTGTCCCCAGTGTCCCCCCCATGTCCCCTCAGTGTCACACCTGCTCAGGCTGTGTCCCCAGTGTCCCCCCCATGTCCCCTCAGTGTCACACGTGCTCAGGCTCTGTCCCCCCGTGTCCCCTCGGTGTCACACCTGCCCAGGCTGTGTCCCCAGTGTCCCCCCGTGTCCCCAGTGTCACACCTGCCCAGGCTGTGTCCCCAGTGTCCCCCTGTGTCCCCAGTGTCACACGTGCTCAGGCTGTGTCCCCAGTATCCCCCCCGTGTCCCCTCGGTGTCCCACCTGCCCAGGCTCTGTCCCCTCGGTGTCACACCTGCTCAGGCTGTGTCCCCAGTGTCACACCTGCCCAGGCTGTGTCCCCAGTGTCCCCCCGTGTCCCCAGTGTCACACGTGCTCAGGCTGTGTCCCCAGTGTCCCCCCGTGTCCCCAGTGTCACACCTGCCCAGGCTGTGTCCCCTCAGTGTCACACCTGCCCAGGCTGTGTCCCCAGTGTCACACCTGCCCAGGCTGTGTCCCCAGTGTCACACGTGCTCAGGCTGTGTCCCCTCGGTGTCACACGTGCTCAGGCTGTGTCCCCAGTGTCACACGTGCTCAGGATGTCCCTGTCCCCAGTGTCACACCTGCCCAGGCTGTGTCCCCAGTGTCACATGTGCTCAGGCTGTGTCCCCAGTGTCACACCTGCCCAGGCTGTGTCCCCTCAGTGTCACACGTGCTCAGGCTGTGTCCCCTCGGTGTCACACGTGCTCAGGCTGTGTCCCCTCGGTGTCACACCTGCTCAGGCTGTGTCCCCAGTGTCACATGTGCTCAGGCTGTGTCCCCTCAGTGTCACACCTGCCCAGGCTGTGTCCCCAGTGTCACACGTGCCCAGGCTCTGTCCCCTCGGTGTCACACGTGCTCAGGCTGTGTCCCCAGTGTCACACGTGCTCAGGCTGTGTCCCCTCAGTGTCACACCTGCTCAGGCTGTGTCCCCAGTGTCACACGTGCTCAGGCTGTGTCCCCAGTGTCACACGTGCTCAGGATGTCCCTGTCCCCAGTGTCCCCCCGTGTCCCCTCGATGTCACACGTGCTCAGGCTGTGTCCCCAGTGTCCCTCGGTGTCACACGTGCTGAGGCTGTCCCTGTCCCCGCAGTCTGGACCAACGTGGAGCCGCGCTCGGTGCCGGTGTTCCCCTGGCACTCGCTGGTGCCGTTCCTGGCCCCGAGCCAGCCCGACGCCGCCCCGCACCCCCCGGCCGGCCTGCAGCCCGTCAGCCACCTGCCCGCCGCCGCGCCCAGCAAAGGTGAGCCCGCCCGGGACACACCTGGGACAGCTGGGACACACCTGGGAGACAGCTGGGACACACCTGGGATAGCTGGGATACAGCTGGGATACACCTGGGATAGCTGGGATACGCCTGGGATAGCTGGGATACACCTGGGACACAGCTGGGACACACCTGGGATAGCTGGGATACAGCTGGGATACACCTGGGATAGCTGGGATACACCTGGGATACAGCTGGGACACACCTGGGATAGCTGGGATACGCCTGGGATAGCTGGGATACACCTGGGATACAGCTGGGATACAGCTGGGATACACCTGGGATACACCTGGGACACAGCTGGGACACAGCTGGGATACACCTGGGATACCTGGGACACACCTGGGATAGCTGGGACACACCTGGGAGACAGCTGGGACAGCTGGGATACACCTGGGATACACCTGGGATAGCTGGGATACACCTGGGATACAGCTGGGATACACCTGGGACAGCTGGGACACAGCTGGGATACACCTGGGATACCTGGGACACACCTGGGATAGCTGGGACACACCTGGGATACACCTGGGACACAGCTGGGGTAGCTGGGATACTCCTGGGACACACCTGGGACACAGCTGGGAGACACTTGGGATACACCTGGGATACAGCTGGGATACAGCTGGGATAGCTGGGATACAGCTGGGATACACCTGGGACACTTGGGATACACCTGAGACACACCTGGGATACACCTGAGACACACCTGGGATACACTTGGGATACAGCTGGGACACAGCTGGGATACACCTGGGATAGCTGGGATACACCTGGGGTACCTGGGACAGCTGGGATATATCTGGGACACAGCTGGGACACCTGGGATACACCTGGGATACAGCTGGGATACACCTGAGACACAGCTGGGATACAGCTGGGGTACCTGGGATATACCTGGGATACACCTGGGATATACCTGGGATACACCTGGGATATACCTGGGATACACCTGAGACACACTCCCCGCCCCATCCCAACACACCTGGGACACACCCCCTGCCCCACCTGGGACACGCCCCCTGACACCTGGGACACGCCCCCTGACACCTGGGACACACCCCTGCCCCGCCCTGCCCCACCTGGGTCACGACCCTGGCCCAGCACACCTGGGACACACCCCCTGCCCCACCTGGGACACACCCACTGACACCTGGGACCCACTCCCTGCCCCACCCTGCCCCACCTGGGTCACGCCCCCAGCCAAGCACACCTGGGACACACCCACTGACACCTGGGACACGCCCCTGCCCCGCCCTGCCCCACCTGGGTCACGCCCCCAGCCAAGCACACCGGGGACATGCCCCCTGCCCCACCTGGGATACACCCACTGACACCTGGGACACACCCCCTGCCCCACCCTGCCCCACCCGGGACACGCCCCCTGACACCTGGGACCCACTCCCTGCCCCACCTGGGTCACGCCCCCAGCCCAGCACACCTGGGACACCCCCCTGGCACCTGGGACACACCCACTGACACCTGGGACACGCCCCTGCCCCGCCCTGCCCCACCCGGGACACGCCCCCGGCCCAGCACACCTGGGACACGCCCTCTGACACCTGGGACACACCCACTGACACCTGGGACATGCCCCCTGGCACCTGGGACACACCCACTGACACCTGGGACATGCCCCCTGGCACCTGGGACACACCCACTGACACCTGGGACACGCCCCTGCCCCGCCCTGCCCCACCCGGGACACGCCCCCAGCCCAGCACACCTGTGTCCCGCCCCATGCCCCACCCTGCCCCACCTGGGACACACCCCCTGACACCTGGGACACACCCCCTGCCCCACCCTGCCCCACCTGGGACACACCCCCTGACACCTGGGACCCACTCCCTGCCCCGCCCTGCCCCACCTGGGACACGCCCCCAGCCCAGCACACCTGGGACACGCCCCCTGGCACCTGGGACACACCCACTGACACCTGGGACACGCCCCCTGCCCCGCCCTGCCCCACCTGGGACACGCCCCCAGCCCAGCACACCTGGGACACGCCCCCTGGCACCTGGGACACACCCACTGACACCTGGGACACACCCACTGACACCTGGGACACGCCCCCTGCCCCGCCCCGCCCCACCCGGGACACGCCCCCGGCCCAGCACACCTGTGTCCCGCCCCGTGCCCCTCCCCCCGCTGGCTGACCCCCCCCCCCCGTGTCCCCAGAGCCCCCCGAGTCGGCCGCGGTGGCCCCCGAGCCGGGGGGGCCGGGCCAGGAGCCCGGGCGCTGCGGGGGGGCCACGCGCCCGCCCAGCCCCCCCCCCGCCGCCCCCCCGGCCCCGCCCCCCGCGGCCACGGCCCCGCCCCCCGAGGAGGAACCGCCCGGGGGGGGCGCCCGGCCGGACAGCGAGACAGAGAGTGACCACGACGACGCGTGAGTGGGGGCGGGGCGGCACCCCTGAGTGACCCTGAGTGACCATGAGTGACCACTGACCCTGAGTGACCCTGAGTGACCCCTGAGTGACCAATGAGTGACCAATGAGTGACCCTGAGTGACCCTGAGTGACCATGAGTGACCAATGAGTGACCCTGAGTGACCAATGAGTGACCACTGAGTGACCCTGAGTGACAACTGAGTGACCATGAGTGACCACTGAGTGACCAATGAGTGACCACTGAGTGACCAATGAGTGACCACTGAGTGACCCTGAGTGACCACTGACCCTGAGTGACCCTGAGTGACCACTGAGTGACCCTGAGTGACCACTGAGTGACCATGAGTGACCACTGAGTGACCCTGAGTGACCCTGAGTGACCATGAGTGACCACTGACCCTGAGTGACCCTGAGTGACCCTGAGTGACCATGAGTGACCAATGAGTGACCCTGAGTGACCACTGACCCTGAGTGACCCTGAGTGACCAATGAGTGACCACTGAGTGACCCTGAGTGACCAATGAGTGACCAATGAGTGACCCTGAGTGACCACTGACCCTGAGTGACCAATGAGTGACCAATCAGTGACCCTGAGTGACCACTGAGTGACCCTGAGTGACCATGAGTGACCCTGAGTGACCAATGAGTGACCAATGAGTGACCCTGAGTGACCCTGAGTGACCACTGAGTGACCACTGAGTGACCATGAGTGACCACTGAGTGACCCTGAGTGACCACTGAGTGACCCTGAGTGACCACTGAGTGACCATGAGTGACCACTGAGTGACCCTGAGTGACCACTGACCCTGAGTGACCCTGAGTGACCACTGAGTGACCCTGAGTGACCACTGAGTGACCAATGAGTGACCACTGAGTGACCACTGAGTGACCATGAGTGACCCTGAGTGACCACTGACCCTGAGTGACCCTGAGTGACCCTGAGTGACCCTGAGTGACCATGAGTGACCACTGAGTGACCATGAGTGACCACTGAGTGACCCTGAGTGACCACTGACCCTGAGTGACCAATGAGTGACCACTGAGTGACCCCTGAGTGACCATGAGTGACCACTGAGTGACCCTGAGTGACCACTGAGTGACCCTGAGTGACCCTGAGTGACCACTGACCCTGAGTGACCAATGAGTGACCAATGAGTGACCCTGAGTGACCCTGAGTGACCAATGAGTGACCAATGAGTGACCCTGAGTGACCCTGAGTGACCACTGAGTGACCACTGAGTGACCCTGAGTGACCCTGAGTGACCAATGAGTGACCCTGAGTGACCACTGACCCTGAGTGACCAATGAGTGACCAATGACCCTGAGTGACCAATGAGTGACCACTGACCCTGAGTGACCCTGAGTGACCAATGAGTGACCAATGAGTGACCACTGAGTGACCAATGAGTGACCAATGAGTGACCACTGAGTGACCAATGAGTGACCAATGAGTGACCATGAGTGACCACTGAGTGACCAATGAGTGACCAATGAGTGACCATGAGTGACCACTGAGTGACCCTGAGTGACCACTGAGTGACCCTGAGTGACCACTGAGTGACCATGAGTGACCACTGAGTGACCCTGAGTGACCATGAGTGACCACTGAGTGACCCTGAGTGACCACTGAGTGACCATGAGTGACCACTGACCCTGAGTGACCAATGAGTGACCACTGAGTGACCATGAGTGACCACTGAGTGACCCTGAGTGACCACTGAGTGACCCTGAGTGACCCTGAGTGACCACTGAGTGACCACTGAGTGACCCCTGAGTGACCACTGAGTGACCACTGAGTGACCCTGAGTGACCACTGACCCTGAGTGACCAATGAGTGACCAATGAGTGACCCTGAGTGACCACTGAGTGACCCCTGAGTGACCATGAGTGACCACTGAGTGACCCTGAGTGACCAATGAGTGACCAATGAGTGACCAATGAGTGACCCTGAGTGACCACTGACCCTGAGTGACCAATGAGTGACCAATGAGTGACCACTGACCCTGAGTGACCAATGAGTGACCAATGAGTGACCACTGAGTGACCAATGAGTGACCAATGAGTGACCCTGAGTGACCAATGAGTGACCACTGACCCCTGAGTGACCCTGAGTGACCAATGAGTGACCAATGAGTGACCCTGAGTGACCACTGAGTGACCCTGAGTGACCAATGACTGACCCTGAGTGACCCTGAGTGACCACTGACCCTGAGTGACCAATGAGTGACCAATGAGTGACCCTGAGTGACCCTGAGTGACCAATGAGTGACCAATGAGTGACCCTGAGTGACCCTGAGTGACCAATGAGTGACCAATGAGTGACCCTGAGTGACCCTGAGTGACCACTGACCCTGAGTGACCCTGAGTGACCCTGAGTGACCAATGAGTGACCCTGAGTGACCACTGAGTGACCACTGAGTGACCCCTGAGTGACCAATGAGTGACCCCTGAGTGACCACTGAGTGACCAATGAGTGACCCTGAGTGACCACTGACCCCTGAGTGACCCTGAGTGACCACTGAGTGACCACTGAGTGACCCCTGAGTGACCAATGAGTGACCCCTGAGTGACCCCTGAGTGACCCTGAGTGACCCCTGAGTGACCACTGACCCCTGAGTGACCCTGAGTGACCAATGAGTGACCACTGAGTGACCCTGAGTGACCAATGAGTGACCCCTGAGTGACCAATGAGTGACCACTGAGTGACCACTGAGTGACCACTGAGTGACCACTGACCCTGAGTGACCCCTGAGTGACCACTGAGTGACCACTGAGTGACCCTGAGTGACCAATGAGTGACCACTGAGTGACCCTGAGTGACCTCTCTGTGACCTTTGCCTGAGCCCTCTGAGTGACCCCTCTGTGACCTCTGAGTGACCTCTGTCTGACCCCTGTGTGACCCCTGTGACCTCTGTGTGACCCCTCCGTGACCCCATGGTCCCTGTGTGTGTCCCTGTGATCCCCCCGTCCCTCTGTCCCTCTGTCCCTGTCCCTCTGTCCCTGTCCCTGTCCCTCTGTCCGTCTGTCCCTGACCGTCCGTCCGTCCGTCCTGCCGCAGGTTCCTGTCGTCCATCGTGGCCCCGGAGCTGCCGCTGCCGCTGGGCCCCGGCAAGCGCCGGACGCAGTCGCTGAGCGCGCTGCCCAAGGAGGGCGACAAGGACGGGCGCAGCCCCAGCAAGGTCAGCGGGAACGGCCCCGGAGCCGCCCCAAAATCACCCCGAAATCCCACCAACATCACCCCAACGTCACCCCGAAATCACACCCGGAACCGCCGCAACATCCCCCCAAAATCCCACCAACATCACCCCAAAATCCCACCAACATCACCCCAAAATCACCCCGAAATCCCACCCGGAGCCGCCCCAAAATCACCCCAACATCACCCCAACATCACCCCAACATCACCCTGAAATCACCCCAACATCACCCCAACATCACCCCAAAATCCCACCTGGAGCTGCCCCAAAATCACCCCAACATCACCCCAACATCACCCTGAAATCCCACCTGGAATCATCCCAATATCACCCCAAATTCACCCCAACATCACCCCAAAATCCCCCCACAATCACCCCAACATCACCCCAAAATCCCGTCAACATCCCCCCAAAATCCCCCCAACATCACCCCAACATCACCCTGGAATCCCACCCGGAACTGCCCCAACATCCCCCCAAAATCACCCCAACATCACCCCGAAATCACCCCGAAATCACCCCAACATCACCCTGAAATCCCACCTGGAATCATCCCAATATCACCCCAAATTCACCCCAAAATCCCCCCAACATCACCCCGAAATCACCCCAAAATCACACCAACATCACCCCAAAATCCCACCCGGAACCGCCCCAACATCACCCCAAAATCACCCCAACATCACCCTGAAATCCCACCTGGAACCGCCCCAAAATCCCATCAACATCACCCCAAAATCACCCCAAAATCCCCTCTGCATCACCCCGGGACCGCCCCGGAACTGCCCCCAAAATCCCCCCAAAATCCCCCCGGAATCCTCCCCAAATCCCCCCAAAATCGCCCCAAATTTGCCGCTGTGTGGGCGTGGACCACGCCCTACCACTGACCACACCCACTTATGGCCATAACCCACGACCACACCCACCCATGGGCGTGTCCTCGACCACACCCATCTTTGGGTGTGGTCCCTGACTCCACCCATCAGCGGGCGTGTCCCCGCTGACCCCGCCCCATTGTGGGCGTGTCCACAGCAGGATAAGGACCACACCCACCCATGACCCTATCCCACCAACCCCACCCACCCATGGGCGTGTCCTCGACCACACCCATCTATGGGTGTGGTCCGTGACTCCACCCATCAGTGGGTGTATCCCCGCTGACTCCGCCCCTTCGTGGGCGTGTCCGCAGCAGAATGACCACACCCATCCATGGCCCTCTCCCATTGACCCCACCCACCCATGACCCCACCCACATATGGGTGAATCCCACTGACCCCACCCCTCCACGGGCGTGTCCCCTGACCCCGCCCCTCCACGGGCGTGTCTCCGCTGACCCCGCCCCTTCGTGGGCGTGTCCGCAGCGGGAGAAGGACCACACCCACCCACGACCCTATCCCATTGACCCCACCCACCCATGACCCCACCCACATATGGGTGTATCCCAGTGACCCCGCCCCTCCGTGGGCGTGTCCCCGCTGACCCCGCCCCTTTGTGGGCGTGTCCGCAGCGGGAGAAGGACCACATCCGGCGGCCCATGAACGCCTTCATGATCTTCAGCAAGCGGCACCGGGCGCTGGTGCACCAGCGGCACCCGAACCAGGACAACCGCACGGTCAGCAAGATCCTGGGCGAGTGGTGGTACGCCCTGGGGCCCCGGGAGAAGCAGCAGTACCACGACCTGGCCTTCCAGGTGAGCCCCGGGGGTCCCAGGGGAGGTTTTGGGGGTGCCAGGTGAGGTTTGGGGTGGATTTTGGGGGTCCATGGTACGCCCTGGGGCCCCAGGAGAAGCAGCAGTACCACGACCTGGCCTTCCAGGTGAGCCCCGGGGGTCCCAGGTGAGGTTTTGGGGGTCACAGGTGAGGTTTTGGGGTCTCAGGTGAGGTTTTGGGGGTCCAAGGTGAGGTTTTGGGGGTCTCAGGTGAGGTTTTGGGGGTCCCAGGTGAGGTTTTGGGGGTCCCAGGTGAGATTTTGGGGGTCCCAGGTGAGGTTTTGGGGGTCTTAGGTGGGGATTTGGGGGTCACAGGTGAGGTTTGGGGGTCTCAGGTGACGTTTTGGGGGTCCCAGGTGACGTTTTGGGGGTCCCAGGTGAGGTTTTGGGTGTCTCAGGTGAGGTTTTGGGGGTCCCAGGTGAGGTTTTGGGGGTCCCAGGTGAGGTTCGGGGTGGATTTCAGGGGTTTTGGGGGTCCATGGTACGCCCTGGGGCCCCGGGAGAAGCAGCAGTACCACGACCTGGCCTTCCAGGTGAGGTTTTGGGGGTCCCAGGGGAGGTTTTGGGGGTCCCAGGTGAGATTTTGGGGGTCCCAGGTGAGGTTTTGGGGGTCTTAGGTGGGGATTTGGGGTCACAGGTGAGGTTTGGGGGTCTCAGGTGACGTTTTGGGGGTCCCAGGTGACGTTTTGGGGGTCCCAGGTGAGGTTTTGGGTGTCTCAGGTGAGGTTTTGGGGGTCCCAGGTGAGGTTTTGGGGGTCCCAGGTGAGGTTCGGGGTGGATTTCAGGGGTTTTGGGGGTCCATGGTACGCCCTGGGGCCCCGGGAGAAGCAGCAGTACCACGACCTGGCCTTCCAGGTGAGGTTTTGGGGGTCCCAGGGGAGGTTTTGGGGGTCCCAGGTGAGATTTTGGGGGTCCCAGGTGAGGTTTTGGGGTCTTAGGTGGGGATTTGGGGGTCACAGGTGAGGTTTGGGGGTCTCAGGTGACGTTTTGGGGGTCCCAGGTGAGGTTTTGGGGGTCCCAGGTGAGGTTTTGGGTGTCTCAGGTGAGGTTTTGGGGGTCCCAGGTGAGGTTTTGGGGGTCCCAGGTGAGGTTTGGGGTGGATTTTGGGGGTCCATGGTACGCCCTGGGGCCCCGGGAGAAGCAGCAGTACCATGACCTGGCCTTCCAGGTGAGCCCTGGGGGGTCCCAGGTGAGGTTTGGGGGTCCCAGGTGAGGTATTGGGGGTCCCAGGTGAGGTTTTGGGGGTCAGAGGTGAGATTTGGGGGGTGCTAGGTGAGGTTTTGGGGGTGCCAGGTGAGATTTTGGGAGGTTTGGAGAGGGTTTGGGGGTCCCAGGTGAGGATTTGGGGGTCCCAGGTGAGGTTTTGGGGGTCCCAGGTGAGGTTTGGGGTGGATTTTGGGGGTCCATGGTACGCCCTGGGGCCCCAGGAGAAGCAGCAGTACCATGACCTGGCCTTCCAGGTGAGCCCTGGGGGGTCCCAGGTGAGGTTTGGGGGTCCCAGGTGAGGTATTGGGGGTCCCAGGTGAGGTTTTGGGGGTCAGAAGTGAGATTTGGGGGGTGCTAGGTGAGGTTTTGGGGGTGCCAGGTGAGGTTTGAGGGGTGCCAGGTGAGATTTTGGGAGGTTTGGAGAGGGTTTGGGGGTCCCAGGTGAGGTTTTGGGGGTCCCAGGTGAGGTTTGGGGTGGATTTTGGGGGTCCATGGTACGCCCTGGGGCCCCAGGAGAAGCAGCAGTACCATGACCTGGCCTTCCAGGTGAGGTTTTGGGGGTCCCAGGTGAGGTTTGGGGGGTCTCAGGTGAGGTTTGGGGGGTCCCAGGTGAGGTTTTGGGGGTCTCAGGTGAGGTTTGGGGGGTCCCAGGTGAGGCTTGGGGGGTCTCAGGTGAGGCTTGGGGGGTCTCAGGTGAGGTTTTGGGGGTCTCAGGTGAGGTTTGGGGGTCGCAGGTGAGGCTTGGGGGGTCTCAGGTGAGGGTTTGGGGGTCTCAGGTGAGGTTTTGGGGGTCCCAGGTTGAGTTTTGGGGGGTCCCAGGTGAGATTTGGTGGTCCCAGGCTTGGTTTTGGGGTCTCAGGTTGGATTTTGGGGTTCCAGGTTGCATTTTAGGGTCCCACGTGCAGATTTTGGGGTCCCAGGGTCAGTTTTGGGGTCCCAGGTTGGGTTTTGGGGGTCCCGCGTGCGGATTTTGGGGTCCCTGGTGCGGCTTTTGGGGTCCCAGGCTCAGTTTTGGGGGCTCCCAGTTTGGATTTTGGGTTCCCAGTTTGGATTTTGGGGCTCCCAGTTTGGATTTTGGGGTCCCAGTTTGGATTTTGGGTTCCCAGTTTGGATTTCGGGGCTCCCAGTTTGGATTTCGGGGCTCCCAGTTTGGATTTTGGGGTCCCAGTTTGGATTTTGGGGGCTCCCAGTTTGGATTTCGGGGCTCCCAGTTTGGATTTTGGGGGGTCCCAGTTTGGATTTTGGGGGCTCCCAGTTTGGATTTCGGGGCTCCCAGTTTGGATTTCGGGGTTCCCAGTTTGGATTTTGGGGCTCCCAGTTTGGATTTTGGGGCTCCCAGTTTGGATTTTGGGGGGTCCCAGTTTGGATTTCGGTGCTCCTAGTTTGGATTTTGGGGTTCCCAGTTTGGATTTCGGGGTGTCCCAGTTTGGATTTTGGGGTCCCAGTTTGGATTTCGGGGTGTCCCAGTTTGGATTTTGGGGTCCCAGTTTGGATTTCGGGGCTCCCAGTTTGGATTTTGGGGTTCCCAGTTTGGATTTCGGTGCTCCCAGTTTGGATTTTGGGTTCCCAGTTTGGATTTTGGGGTCCCAGTTTGGATTTTGGGACTCCCAGTTTGGATTTTGGGGTCCCAGTTTGGATTTTGGGGTCCCACTTTGGCTTTTGGGGTCCCAGTTTGGATTTTGGGCTCCCAGTTTGGATTTTGGGGTCCCAGTTTGGATTTTGGGGGTTTCCAGTTTGGATTTTGGGCTCCCAGTTTGGATTTCGGGGCTCCCAGTTTGGATTTTGGGGTTCCCAGTTTGGATTTTGGGCTCCCAGTTTGGATTTCGGGGCTCCCAGTTTGGATTTTGGGGTTCCCAGTTTGGATTTTGGGGTCCCAGTTTGGATTTTGGGGTCCCAGTTTGGATTTCGGTGCTCCCAGTTTGGATTTTGGGGTCCCAGTTTGGATTTTGGGGTCCCAGTTTGGATTTCGGGGGTTCCCAGTTTGGATTTTGGGGTCCCAGTTTGGATTTTGGGGGGTCCCAGTTTGGATTTCGGTGCTCCCAGTTTGGATTTTGGGGTCCCAGTTTGGATTTCGGGGGTTCCCAGTTTGGATTTTGGGGCTCCCAGTTTGGATTTTGGGGTTCCCAGTTTGGATTTTGGGGTCCCAGTTTGGATTTTGGGTTCCCAGTTTGGATTTTGGGGGGTCCCAGTTTGGATTTTGGGGTCCCAGTTTGGATTTTGGGGTTCCCAGTTTGGATTTCGCTGGGAACTGGGGCGCTCTGCTGCTCCCCCTGCCGGTGCAGCCCCGCTATTGCACCCACAGCTCAAGGAACATCTGGGACAATTTTGGGGGGGAAAAATTTGGGATTTTTTGGGGGTTCCCCGGGATTCCGTCGGGATTTTGGGGTGTGGGGTGGGGGAGGGGTCGGGACGGTACCTGACCCCTCCCTCCCCTCCCCCTCCAGGTGAAAGAGGCGCATTTCAAAGCCCACCCGGACTGGAAATGGTGCAACAAAGACCGGAAGAAATCCAGCTCGGATGGGGGGAGGGGCCCGGGGGGCTCCGGGGGGGTCCCCAAAGAACCCCGCGAGCGCAGCGCCTCCGAGAGCGGCCCCCCCGCCCCTCCCCCAGGTCTGCGACCCCCTCCCCAAAAAAAAAAAAAAAATAACACCCCCCCAAAAAAAAAAAAACCCAAAAAAAAAAAACCCCCAAAAATCACTAACCGCGCCCCTCCCCCACTCTCTCCCCTCCCCCACCTCTCTCCCCTCCCCTCCCCCCCCCCGCAGGTGCCGCCGACCCCCCCGAGGCCAAGGGGGGGGTCCCGGGGGGTCCCGGGGAGCCGCGGGGCCCCGCGGGGGGAGGGGCGGCGCAGCCCCCCCCGCCCCGCCCCCGCGCCTTCTCGCACAGCGGGGTGGGGGGGGGCGACCCCCGAGGGCCCCCCCTGCACGAGCTCAGCCAGGTGGGGGAGGGGCGCGGCGGGGGAGGGGCGGGGGAGGGGCGGGGGTCTCGTGTTTGGGGGGTTTGGGGGGGATTTGGGGGGGATTTGGGGGGGATTTGGGGTCGCTGTCCTGAGGGTTTGGGGGATTTGGGGGGGTTTTTGTCCCGAGGATTTTTGGGGGTTTTGGGGGGTTTCGGAGCTGAAGATTTTGGGGAATTTTGGGATTTTTGGGGTTTTTGTCGTGAGGATTTTTGGGGATTTTTGGGGATTTTTTGGGGTTTCGCAGCTGAAGGTTTTGGGGAATTTTGGGGTTTTTGTCCTGAGGATTTTTGGGAATTTTGGGGGATTTTTGGGGATTTTTTGGGGTTTCGGAGCTGAAGATTTTGGGGAATTTTGGGGATTTTTGGGGTTTTTGGGGTTTCTGTCCCGGGAATTTTTGGGGATTTTTTGGGGTTTCGGAGCTGAAGATTTTGGGGATTTTTGGGGTTTTTGTCCTGAGGATTTTTGGGGATTTTTGGGGATTTTTTGGGGTTTCGGAGCTGAAGATTTTGGGGATTTTTGGGGTTTCTGTCCCGGGGATTTTGGGGAATATTTGCGCAATTCTGGGACTTTCTAACCCCTGAATTTTGGGGAATATTTGGGCAATTTTGGGACTTCCTAACCCGGGAATTTTGAGAACTTTTGGCTGTTTTTGAGGGACATTTGGGCGATTTTGGGACTTTCTAACCTGTGAATTTTGGGGGATTTTTGGGCAATTTTGGGACTTGCTAACCCATTAATTTTGGGAAGTTTTGGGTGCTTTTTGGGTGGCATTTGGGCAATTTTGGGACTTCCTAACCTGTGAATTTTTGGAACTTTTGGCCACTTTTTGAGGGACATTTGGGCAATTTTGGGACTTCCTAACCCCTGAATTTTGGGAACTTTTGGGCAATTTTGGGACTTCCTAACCCCTGAATTTTGGGGATTTTTGGGCAATTTTGGGACTTCCTAACCCCTGGATTTTGGGGATTTTTGGGTGACATTTGGGCACTTCCCGACCCCCCTTAACCCCTGAATTTCGGGCCTCTCTCCCCCCTCCCCTCCCCCTCCCCCAGCTCTGCGCGGGCCCGGCTCCGTTCGGGGGTCCCAAAGGGGGCGCGGGTGGGGGAGGGGCGGCTCCCTACGCGCCCCCCCCGGGCCGCGCCCCTCCCCCACGGCCCCCCCGGGCCCCGCCCCGCCCCCCGCGCTCGGCGCAGAGCGAGGAGATGACGAGCGACGAGGAGCGGATGGTGATCTGCGAGGAGGAGGGCGACGATGACGTCATCGGTGAGGTCACACCCCGGACACGCCCCCCCCCCCCCCCCCAAAAAAAAAAAATCCCCCCTCGCCCTGAGCGCCCCTCCCCCACCCGCAGCAGACGATGGGTTCGCCCCTCCCCCACCCGACATCGACCTGAAGTGCAAGGAGAGAGTGAGCGACAGCGAGAGCGAGGGGGAGGGGAACCAGGTGGGAATGGGGGAGGGGCAATGGGGGAGGGGACAAGGTGGGAATGGGGGAGGGGCAATGGGGAGGGGCAATGGGGGGGGAGGGAACCAGGTGGGAATGGGGAGGGGCAATGGGGGAGGGGACAAGGTGGGAATGGGGGAGGGGCAATGGGGGAGGGGACAAGGTGGGAATGGGGGAGGGGCAGGGGGGGGAGGGGCATTGGGGGAGGGGGACAAGGTGGGAATGGGGGAGGGGCAATGGGGGAGGGGGAGGGGGACCAGGTGGGAATGGGGGAGGGGCAATGGGGGAGGGAGAGGGGACAAGGTGGGAATGGGGGAGGGGCAATGGGGGAGGGGGAGGGGAACCAGGTGGGAATGGGGGAGGGGCAATGGGGGAGGGGACAAGGTGGGAATGGGGGAGGGGCAGGGGGAGGGGCAATGGGGGAGGGGCAATGGGGGGGAGGGGGAGGGGCAATGGGGGAGGGGCAATGGGGGGAGGGGGACAAGGTGGGAATGGGGGAGGGGCAGGGGAGGGGGAGGGGCATTGGGGGAGGGGGACAAGGTGGGAATGGGGGAGGGGCAGGAGGGGGGAGGGGGAGGGGGACAAGGTGGGAATGGGGGAGGGGCAGGGGGAGGGGGACAAGGTGGGAATGGGGGAGGGGCAGGGGAGGAGGGGGAGGGGCATTGGGGGAGGGGCATTGGGGAGGGGGAGGGGCAATGGGGGAAGGGGACAAGGTGGGATTGGGGAGGGGCAGGGGAGGGGGAGGGGACAAGGTGGGAGTGGAGAGGGGCAGGGGGGAGGGGCATTGGGGGAGGGGACAAGGTGGGCCTGGGGGAGGGGCACTGGGGAGGGGGGAGGGGCATGATGAGGGGGAGGGGCACTAGGGGGGAGGAGGACAAGGTGGGAGTGGGGGAGGGGCAATTGGGGGAGGGGACAAGGTGGGAGTGGATCAGGGAGGGGGAGGGGCACTAGGGAGGGGGAGGGGTAAAGGTGGGAGGGGAGGGATGGGGGGGGGTCCATGGGGTGGGGGAGGGGTGAAGGGTCTGGGGGTGGGGGAGGGGCTGCTGGGCTCTCTGCAGGGTCTGGGGTCCCATCCCCACCTCCCCTCCCCCCCTCCCCAGGCCCCGCCCCCCCGGAGGCTGTTCCCGCCGGCGCCCCGCCCCCCCCCGGAGCTGGAGCCCCCCCCGGGCCCCCCCGAGCCGCCCCCCGGCCCCTCCCCCTACAAGGGGCCGCCCCCGCCCCCCCCAAACGCTTCGAGGGGGCCCCCGCGCCCCCCCCCCCCCGCCGCAAACGGGCCGAGAGCGCCGAGGGGGGGGGAGGGGCGGGGGGCGGCCCCCCCCCCGCTGCGCCCCGCGCCCGCCCCTCCCCCCCGCCCCTCCGCGCCCCCCCGAGCCCAAGGCCCAAATCCCTCCCCCCCCCCCCGCGGGGGGAGGGGCGGGGGGGGGAGGGGTCGTGGCCAACCTGGTGCTGGGGGGGGGCTGCGGCGCGGGGGGGGGCGGGGGGGGGCCGGGACCCCCCCCCTCGGTGGCGCTGCTGCCCCCCCACCCCCACCCCCACCCCCACCCCCCCGTGCAGCTCCTGGCGCAGCCCCCGGGTGGGGGAGGGGCGGCGGCGGCGGGGGGGGCTGTGGGGGGAGGTGGGGGAGGGGCGGGGGCCGCGCCCCCCCCCCCTCCCAACGGGCCCCTCCCCCTGGGCATCACGCAGGTGCAGTACATCCTGCCCACCCTGCCCCTCCCCCACGGCAAAGGCCCCGCCCCCAGCCCCGCCCCGGCCCCCAACCCCCCCCCCGGGCCCGCCCCTCCCCCCCTGCACTTCGCCCTGCCCCCCCCCCAGAACGGAAAAGCCCCTCCCCCACCCGCGGGGGGCTCCGGAGGCTCCGCCCCCAAAGGTACGGGGGGGTGGGGGAGGGGAATGGGGCGGGGTCTCAAAACGGGGGAGGGGTGGCAGGTGGGGGAGGGGCCTCAGATTGGGTGTGGTCTCAAATTGGGGGAGGGGTCTTAAATTGGGGGAGGGGTCTCAAAATGGGGGAGGGGTCTCAAATCGGGGGTGGGGTCTCAAAGTGGGCAAGGGGTCTCAAGTTGGGGGAGGGGTCTCAAATTGGGGGTGGGGTGGGAGGTGGGGGAGGGGTCTCCGGGGTGGGGAGGGGTCTCAGATTTGGGCGGGGGCTCAAATTGGAGGCGGGGTCTGGTATTGGGGAGGGGTCTCGAGTTGGGGGTGGGGTCTCAAATTAAGGGCGGAGTCTCAAATTGGGGGTGGGGTCTCAAGTTGGGGGTGGGGTCTCGGGTTGGGGTGGGGTCTCAAATTGGGGGAGGGGTCTTAAATTGGGGGTGTGGTCTTAAAGTGGGTGAGGGGTCTCAAATTGGGGGAGGGGTCTGAAATTGGGGAGGGGTCTCAGGTTGGGGTGGGGTCTCTGTTTGGGGGTGGGGTCTCAAATTGGGGGCGGGGTCTGTAGGGGAGGGGTCTTGGGCGGGGCAGGGCCTCATTGGAGGAGGGTCTCCGTTTGGGGGCGGGGCCTCTGAGGGCGTGGTCTCCAATCGAGGGCGGGATCTCAGACTGTGGGCGTGGCCTCCCCATGCCTGACACCCCCTCCCCTTTTTTTCTCCCCTTCCCCCCCCCCCAGCCCAGCCCTCCCCCCCGGGCCAGGCCCCTCCCCCCACGCCGCTGCTCCCGGGGAAGGTTCTGGTGCCCGTGGCCCCCCCCGGCCCCGCCCTGACGCCCTTCGGCCCCCCCGGCGCCGCCCCTCCCCCCGGCAAGGTGCGTGCCCCTCCCCCACCCCCCGCCCCTCCCCCCCCCTTTTCCCCCTCCCCATTTTCTGACCCCCCTTTTCTCTCCCCTCCCCCCCCCAGATCATCCAGCTCAGCCCGGTGCCGCTGGTGCCCCCCGGCAGCCCCGGGGGGGGAGGGGTGGGCGTGGGGGCGACCCCCGCCCCTCCCCCCAAGGTGCTGCTGCCCCCCGCCCGCATCGCCTACGTGCACCCCGCCCCTCCCCCCGCCCAGCCCCCCCCGTGCTCGGCTTCACCGCCCTCGGCCCGGGGGGGGCGCTGGTGCAGCCCCTGCTGCCCGGTGAGTGCTGGGGGGGGGTCCTGGGGGGGATTTGGGGGGGATCTGGGGAGTCCTGGGGGGGTCACAGAGGAGGTTTGGGGGGGTTTTGGGGGGTCCTGGGGGTCACAGGGGGGATTTGGGGGGGTCCTGGGGGGGATTTAGTGGGGCCCGGAGGGGGATTGGGGGGGTTTTGGGGGGGTCTTGGGGGTCACAGGGGGGATTTGGGGGGTCCCGGGGGGGTTTGGGGGGGGAGCAGGGGGATTTGGGGGGGGGGTCTGGGTGGTTCTCAGGGGGGATTTGGGGGGGTCTTGGGGGTCACAGGGGGGGTTTGAGGGGTCCTGGGGGGCATTGGGGGGGTCCTCAGGGTGTTTGGGAGGGTCCTGGGGATTTGGGGGGGTCCTGGGCGGTCACAGGGGGGGTTTGGGGGGTTCTGGTGGGGGTTTTGGGGGGGGTCTGGGTGGTTCTCAGGGGGGATTTGGGGGGTCCTGGGGGGGATTTGGGGGGGATTTGGGGGGTCCTGGGGGGGATTTGGGGGGTCCTCGGGGTCACAGGGGGGGTTTGGGGGGTCCTCAGGGGGATGGGAGGTGTTTGGGGGGGTCCTCAGGGAGTTTTGGGGAGGTCTGGGGGGGGCTATGGGGGATTTTGGGGATCATGGGGGGGGAGGGGAGGGGTCCTGGGGGGGATTTGGGGGTCACGGGGGGGTTTGTGGGGGGTCCTGGGGGGGGATGGGAGGGGTCTGGGGGGATTTCTCGGGGTATTTCGGAGGGAATTTGAGGATTTTTGGGGATAAATTTGGGGATTTTGGGGGGGGGTCGATGGTG
>NW_026530318.1:0-27403 GCF_026979565.1 Vidua chalybeata
CAGCAGTGACGACGTCACACTGATGACATCACAGTGACGATGTCACATGGCAGTGACAGCGATGATGTCACACTGACTATGACGTCACACCCCCATGACGTCATCAACCCTTAGGGCTGGCGTTCCCCGAGTGGGCACAGGAGGGGACAGCGATGACGTCACAGTGATGACGTCACAGTGATGACGTCACAGTGACGATGTCACGCTGCAGTGACAGTGATGATGTAACAGTGATGATGTCACAGCGATGACGTCACACCCCTCTGACATCACTGTCCCGCAGGGCTGGCGTTCCCCAAGTGGGCACAGGAGGGGACAGTGAAGATGTCACACTGATGACATCGCAGTGACGATGTCACGCTGCAGTGACAGCGATGACGTCACACTGACGATGTCACAGCAATGACATCACACCCCTATGACGTCATCCCCGTCCCACAGGGCTGGCGCTCCCTGATTGGGCACAGGAGGGAATGACAGTGACGATGTCGCAGTGACAATGTCATGCGTCAGTGACAGCGGTGATGTCACACTGATGATGTCACACTGCTGACGTCACACCCCCGTGACGTCATCCCCCCTCAGGGCTGGCGTTCCCCGAGTGGGCACGGGAGGGGACAGCAGTGATGATGTCACAGCGATGATGTCACAGTGACGATGTCACGCTGCAGTGACAGTGATGATGTCACAGTGATGACGTCACAGCCCTCTGACGTCACCGTCCCTCAGGGCTGGCATTCCCCAAGTGGGCACGGGAGGGAACAGCAGTGACGATGTCACACTGATGACATCACACTGATGATGTCGCAGTGACGGCGTCACGCGGCAGTGACAGCGATGACGTCACACTGGCTATGACGTCACACCCCCATGACGTCACCGTCCCTCAGGGCTGGCGTTCCCCGAGTGGGCACGGGAGAGAATGACAGTGACGATGTCACAGCGATGATGTCACGCTGCAGTGACAGCGATGATGTCACGCTGACAATGACATCACCGCAACGATGACGTCACAGCAACGATGACATCACCCCCGTCCCGCAGGGCTGGCGTTCCCCGAGTGGGCACGGGAGGGGACAGCAGTGACGATGTCACAGTGGCGATGTCACGCTGCAGTGACAGTGATGATGTCACACTGACAATGACATCACCGCAATGATGACATCACAGCAATGATGACATCATCACCCCACAGGGCTGGCGTTCCCCGAGTGGGCACGGGAGGGGACAGCAGTGACGATGTCACAGCGCTGATGTCACAGTGATGATGTCGCAGTGACGGCGTCACGCGGCAGTGACAGCGATGACGTCACAGCGATGACGTCACAGCATCGATGACGTCATCCCCCTTAGTGCTGGCGTTCCCCGAGTGGGCACAGGAGGGGACAGCAGTGGGGATGTCACAGTGATGACATCACAATGATGATGTTGCAGTGATGATGTCACGCGGCAGTGACAGCGATGACGTCACAGCATTGATGACGTCACAGCATCGATGACATCACAGCAATGATGATGTCACCCCCGTCCCTCAGGGCTGGCGTTCCCCGAGTGGGCACGGGAGGGGACAGCAGTGGCGATGTCACACTGATGACGTCACGCTGATGATGTCGCAGTGACGGCGTCACGCGGCAGTGACAGCGGTGACGTCACAGCGACGATGACGTCACAGCATGGATGACGTCACCCCCGTCCCTCAGGGCTGGCGTTCCCCGAGTGGGCGTACAAGGCGGAGTCGAGCCCCGGCTCGCGGCAGATCCAGCTGTGGCACTTCATCCTGGAGCTGCTGCGGCAGGAGCAGTACCGCGAGGTCATCGCCTGGCAGGGCGACTACGGCGAGTTCGTCATCAAGGACCCCGACGAGGTGGCGCGGCTCTGGGGCGTGCGCAAGTGCAAGCCCCACATGAACTACGACAAGCTCAGCCGCGCCCTCAGGTCACACACTTCCCATTTTCCCCCCTTTTATTCCCATGAATTTTGGGGTTTTTCCCTTTTTTCCCCATTTTTTCCCATGAATTTTGCTGTTTTTTTCCAATTTTTCCTCGTTTTTTCCCCATTTTCCCCCCAATTTTTCCCCATTTTTCCCATGAATTTTGGGGTTTTTCCCTTTTTTTTCCCATGAATTTTGGTTTTTTTTCCCCATTTTTCACCCCTTTTTTCCCTTTTTTTCCCATGAATTTTGGGGTTTTCCCCCTTTTTTCCCCCTTTTTCCCCTTTTTTCCCCCATGAATTTTGGGTATTTTCCCCTTTTTTCCCCATTTTTTCCCACTTGGTAGCCCAGCTCTGGGTTTGGTAGCCCGGCTCTGGGTTTGGTAGCCCGGCTCTGGGGCGTGCACAAGTGCAAGCCCCACATGAACTACGACAAGCTCAGCCGCGCCCTCAGGTCACACAATTCCCATTTCCCCCCTTTTATTCCCATGAATTTTGGGTTTTCCCCTTTTCCCCCATTTTTTCCCCTTTTTTTCCCATGCATTTTGGGGTTTTTTCCAATTTTTCCTCGTTTTTTCCCCATTTTCCCCAATTTCCCCCCATTTTTTCCAATGAATTTTGCGTTTTTCCCCCTTTTTCCCCCATGAATTTTGGGTTTTTTCCCCCTTTTTTCCACTTTTCCCCCTTTTTTTCCCCCATGAATTTTGGGGTTTTCCCCCTTTTTTCCCCCTTTTCCCCTTTTTTTCCCATGAATTTTGGGTTTTTTTCCCTTTTTTTCCCATGAATTTGGGTTTTTTCCCTTTTTTTCCCATGAATTTTGGGTTTTTTCCCTTTTTTCCCCATTTTTTTCCCACGAGGTGGCGCGGCTCTGGGGCGTGCACAAGTGCAAGCCCCACATGAACTACGACAAGCTCAGCCGCGCCCTCAGGTCACACACTTCCCATTTTCCCCCTTTTATTCCCATGAATTTTGGGGTTTTTCCCTTTTTTCCCCATTTTTTCCCATGAATTTTGCTGTTTTTTTCCAATTTTTCCTCGTTTTTTCCCCATTTTCCCCCCAATTTTTCCCCATTTTTCCCATGAATTTTGGGGTTTTTCCCTTTTTTCCCATGAATTTTGGTTTTTTTTCCCCATTTTTCACCCCTTTTTTCCCTTTTTTTTCCCATGAATTTTGGGGTTTTCCCCCTTTTTTCCCCCTTTTTCCCCTTTTTTCCCCCATGAATTTTGGGTCTTTTCCCCTTTTTTCCCCATTTTTTCCCACTTGGTAGCCCAGCTCTGGGTTTGGTAGCCCGGCTCTGGGTTTGGTAGCCCGGCTCTGGGGCGTGCGCAAGTGCAAGCCCCACATGAACTACGACAAGCTCAGCCGCGCCCTCAGGTCACACACTTCCCATTTCCCCCCTTTTATTTCCATTAATTTTGGGTTTTCCCCCTTTCCCCCCATTTTTTTCCCCTTTTTTTCCCATGAATTTTGGGGTTTTTTCCCCCATTTCCCCCCCCCCCCTTTTTTTCCCATGAATTTTGGGGCTTTTTTCCAATTTTTCCTCGTTTTTTCCCCATTTTCCCCCCAATTTTCCCCCATTTTTCCCATGAATTTTGGGTGTTTTTCCCCTTTTCCCCCCTTTTTTCCCCCATTTTTCCCATGAATTTTGGGGTTTTTCACTTTTTTTCCCATGAATTTTGGGTTTTTTTCCCCCCATTTCCCCCCCCCCTTTTTTTCCCCTTTTTTTCCCATGAATTTTGCGGGTTTTTTTCAATTTTTCCTCGTTTTTTCCCCATTTTTTCCCCAATTTCCCCCCATTTTTTCCCATGAATTTTGGGGTTTTCCCCCTTTTTTCCCCTTTTCCCCTTTTTTTCCCCCATGAATTTTGGGGTTTCCCCTTTTCCCCCATTTTTCCCATGAATTTTGGGGGTTTTCCCCCATTTTCCGTCCCTTTTTCCCCTTTTTTCCTATTTTTTCCCATTAATTTTGGATTTTCCCCCTATTTTTCCAATGAATTTTCCATTTTTCCCCATAAAATTTGGGGTTTTTTCCCCCTCACCCCTTTTCCCCCCTTTTTTTCCCTATAAATTTTGGTGTTTTTTCCCTTTTTTCCCATGAATTTTGGAGTTTTTCCCCTTTTCCCCCCATTTTTTTCCCATGAATTTTGCGGTTTCTTTCTAATTTTTCCCCATTTTTCCCTCTTTTTTCCCCTTTCCCCTCCTTTTTCCCCATGAATTTTGGGGTTTTTTTCCCCTTTTTTCCCCCTTTTTTCCCCATTTTTTCCCACGGATTTTGGGCATTTCCCCCCTTTTTTCCCCCATTTTTTTTCTATATTTTCCCATTAATTTTGGGGTTTTTCCATTTTCCCCTTGAATTTTGGGGTTTCCCCCTTTTTTCCCCTTCTTTTCCCTTTTTTTCCCCATTTTTCCCATGAATTTTGGGTTTTTTTCCCTTTTTCCCCATGATTTTTGAGGGTTTTCCCCTTTTTTTCCCTATTTTTTGTCCTTTTTTCCCCCCTTTTTCCCCCATTTTTTTCCATTTTTCCCATGAATTTTGGGCTTTTTTTCTCATCTTTCCCCATTTTTTCCCCATTTTCCCCTTATTTTTTCCCACGTATTTTGAGTTTTTTCCCCCTTTTCCCCCTTATTTTCCCTTTTTATCCCATGAATTTTGAGGTTTTTCCCTTTTTTTCCGCATTTCTTCCCATGAATTTTGGAGTTTTTTCCCTTTTGTCCCATTAATTTTGGGGTTTTTTTCCCTTTTTTCACATGAATTTTCTTTTTTTTTCTTTTTTCCCGATGAATTTTGGTTTTTTCCCCCCTTTTTTCCCCCCGAATTTTGGGTGGTTTTCCCCTTTTTCAATGAATTTTGGTTTTTTTCCCTTCCCCCCCCCCTCGTTTTCCCATGAATTTTTGGGGTCCCCAGGTACTCAGTGGGCGTGGCCATGTGCTCAGGGGGCGTGGCCAGATACTCAGTGGGCGTGGCCATGTGAATTTCGGGCTTCCCCAGGTGCTCTGGTGGGCGTGGCCATGTGTTGGGGGCGTGGCCAGCTGGGTTTTGGAGTTCCCATTTACTCAGGTGGGCGTGGCCAGGTGCTCGGGTGGGCGTGGCCAGCTGGGTTTTGGGGTTCCCCAGGTGTTTTTTTTGGGGTCCCCAGGTACTCGGTGGGCGTGGCCACGTGCTCGGTGGGCGTGACCAGGTGCTGGGGGCGTGGCCAGGTGAATGTCAGGCTTCCCCAGGTGCTCGGGTGGGCGTGGCCAGCTGGGTTTTGGGGTTCCCCGGGCGTTTTTTTTGGGTTCCCAGGTGCTCGGGGGTGGGGCGTGGCCAGGTGCTGAGGTGGGCGTGGCCGGCCCCGCCCACGCCCCGCCCCCCCCACAGGTATTACTACAACAAGCGGATCCTGCACAAGACCAAGGGCAAGAGATTCACCTACAAATTCAACTTCAACAAACTGGTGCTGGTCAACTGCCCCTTCATCGACCTGGGGCTAGCAGGTGAGCCAAACGGGCTACCTGGGCTACCTGGGCTGGGAGGGGCCCCTTCATCGACCTGGGGCTAGCAGGTGAGCCAAACGGGCTACCTGGGCTACCTGGGCTGGGAGGGGCCCCTTCATCGGCCTGGGGCTAGCAGGTGAGCCAAACGGGCTACCTGGGCTACCTGGGCTGGGTGTGCCCAGGTGAGGTCAGGGTGGGGTGGGCGTGGCCAGGTGTGGCTGGAGTGGCCTCTGGGTGTGGTTTTGGCGTGTCAGGGCGTGCCCAGGTGTGCCCAGGTGTTCTCAGGATGGGGCTGGGTGTGTCAGGGTGGGGCTGGGTGTGCCCAGGTGTTCTCAGGGCGTGGTTTGAGTGTGTCAGGGCGGGGCTGGGCGTGCCCAGGTGTGCTCTGGGTGTGGTCAGGGTGGCGCTGGGTGAGGCCTGGGTGTGCCCAGGTGTGCCCAGGTGTTCTCAGGGTGCCCAGGTGTGCTCTGGGCATGGTCGGGGTGTGTCAGGGCAGGGCTGGGCGTGCCCAGGTGTGTCAGGGTGGGGCTGGGCGTGCCCAGGTGTGCTCTGGGCGTGGTCAGGGTGTGTCAGGGCGGGGCTGGGTGAGCCCTGTGTGTGCCCAGGTGTGCTCTGGGCGTGCCTGGGGTGTGTCAGGGCGGGGCTGGGCGTGCCCAGGTGTTCTCAGGGCGTGGTTTGAGTGTGTCAGGGCGGGGCTGTGTGTGCCCAGGTGTGCCCAGGTGTTCTCAGGGTGTGGTCAGGGTGGGGCTGGGCGTGCCCAGGTGTGCTCTGGGTGTGGTCAGGGTGTGTCAGGGTGGGGCTGGGCGTGCCCAGGTGTGCCCAGGGCGGGGCTGGGTGTGCCCTGGGCGTGCCCAGGTGTTCTCAGGGTGTGTCAGGGTGGGGCTGGGCGTGCCCAGGTGTGTTCTGGGTGTGGTCGGGGTGTGTCAGGGCGGGGCTGGGCGTGCCCAGGTGTGTCAGGGTGGGGCTGGGCGTGTCCTGGGCATGCCCAGGTGTGTCAGGGCTGAGCTGGGTGTGCCCAGGTGTGCTCTGGGTGTGCCCAGGTGTTCTCAGGGTGGGGCTGGGCGTGTCCTGGGCGTGCCCAGGTGTGTCAGGGCAGAGCTGGGTGTGCCCAGGTGTGCTCTGGGCGTGCCCGGGGTGTGTCAGGGCGGGGCTGGGCGTGTCCTGGGCGTGCCCAGGTGTGCTCTGGGCGTGCCCGGGGTGTGTCAGGGCGCGGCTGGGTGTGGTCAGGGTGGGGCTGGGCGTGTCCTGGGCGTGCCCAGCTGCCCCGCCCCTTTAACCCCGCCCCCTTTCCCCTCCCCCCGCAGGGCCCCCGCTGCCGCAGAGCGCCCCCCCCCTGCCCACGGGGGGGTCCCACTTCCGCTTCCCCCCCCTGCCCGGCCCCTCCCCCGCCGAGGGCCTCTCCCCCCCTCCCCCACCCCTCCCGCAGCCCGAGGGTGGGGGAGGGGCGGGGGCCCCGCTGCTGGCCCCTCCCCACTCGCCCTTCCCCCCCCCCCCCCCCCCCCACCGCCGCCTGGGCTCGCTCAGCGACGGCTCCGAGGAGCCCGAGGAGCCGCCCCTCCCCCACCCCGCGCTGGCCCCGCCCCCCCCGCTCAGCGCCCCGGGGGGAGGGGGGGGGAGGGGGAGGAGGGGGAGGAGGGGGAGGGGGGTTCCGCCCCCTCCCCCACCACCACCCCCACCCCGCCCCCCCCCGCCTGACCCCCGAGGGGCTCTTCCGCCTCTACCCCTCCCCCCGCGACCCCCCCTTGAGCCCCTTCCCCCCCTCCCCCTCCCCGCTGGGCGGTGGGGGAGGGGCGGGGGGCGGGCTCCTCCCCCCTCCCCTCAGCCCCGCCCTCCCCCTCAGCCCCCCCCAGCTGGGTTACGCCCCCTCCCCCACCCTCAGCCCGCTGCTGGGGGGGTTGGGCGGGGGGGGTGGGGGTGGGGGAGGGGGAGGGGGTGGGGGAGGGTCGCACTTCTCCTTCTCGGCCGAGGACCTGCAGCGCGCGCTGGCGGCGCAGGCGCGGAGCGTGCTCAGCTACCACCTGAGCCCGCGCGCCTTCCTGCCCTGCCCCCCCCCCGCGCTGCTGCTCCGCCCCTCCCCCACCCCCGCCGACCCCTCCCCCACCCCCCCATTCCCCTTCAAGCTCCAGCCCCCCCCGCCGGGCAGGCGGCAGAGGAACCCCCCCGCCCCTCCCCCACCACCGCCGCCATCATCATCGTCATCCTCATCGTCGTCGTCGTCGACGTCATCATCTACGTCATCGTCGGCGGGGGGAGGGGGCGCGGCCGAGCCCCTCCCCCACATCAAGGTGGAGCACGAGGAGGAGGAGGAGGAGGAGGAGGAGGAAGCGCTGGAGGTGGCGGCGCTCAGCGGGGAGGAGGAGGAGGAGGAGGAGGAAGACGAGGAGGGGGAGGACGAGGTGTTCGCCCCTCCCCCACCCCCTCCCCCACCCCCCCCCAGCGCCCCCTCCCCCCCCCGCGTGCCGCTCAAGCTGCGCTTCAAGCGGCGCTGGAGGGAGGGGGGCGGGGGGGGAGGGGCGGCGGGGACCCCTCCCCCCCAGCCCGCGCGGGGTGGGGGAGGGGCGGGCGACCCCCAAAATTTGGGGGGTGGGGGAGGGGAGCTGCAGCGAGCCACGGCGCAGCTCTCGCTGGAGCCCTGAGGGGGGGGGGGTGGGGGAGGGGCTGGGGGGGGTGGGGGGAGGGGCAATGAGCCTTAAAAGGAGTGGGGGGGAGGGGTTGGGTTGGGGGGGGGGAGGGGCAAAGCTGCCTGAACCCGCCCCTCCCCCACCCCCCCCCACTTCACCCCACCCAAAGATTTGGGGTGCGCCCCTCCCCCACCCCGGGATGTGGGGGAGGGGCTTTGTGCAGGGAATGGGGGGAGGGGCGGCGCTGGAAGCCCCTCCCCCAATTTTTTTGGGCTGCCTTGGTGATGGGGGGAGGGGAGGAGGGGGAGGGGAGAGGGGGAGGGGAACCCCCCCCCCCAAAAAAAAAATAAAAAACGGGTGAAACCCCTCCCCCCACCCCGAAATGGGGGAGACCCCAAAAATGAAGGGGGAGGGGCTCTGGAAGGGGGGGGAGGGGAAGGTCCAAAAAATGGGGGAGGGGCCGAAAATCTGGGGGGGGGGTCGCAAAAATAGGCGGGACCCCCCCAAAAACGGGTGGGACCCCCCAAAATTGGGGTTTAATCCCCCCAAAAACGGGTGAAACCCCCCAAAATTTGGGCGGGAACCCCAAAATTTGGGTTGGATCCCCCCAAAAAGGGGCGAACCCCCCCCAAAAATGGGCGGGAACCCCAAAATTTTGGCGGGACCCCCGCAAAAATTGGTGAAATCCTCCAAAAATTTGGGTTGGATCCCCAAAAACGGGTGAAACCCCCCAAAAATGGGCGGGAATTCCAAAATTTGGGCGAAACCCCCAAAATTTGGCTTGGACCCCCCCCAAAAATCGGCGGGATGCCCCCAAATTTTGGCTTGGACCCCCTAAAAATGGGTGAAACCCTCCAAAAATTTTGGCGGGATCCCCAAAAATGGGCGGGACCCCCCCAAAATTTGGGTTGGAACCCCAAAAAATGGGTGAAAAACCCCAAATTTTTGGGGAGCTCCCCCCAAAAATGGGCGGGAACCCCAAAATTTCGCCAGGACCCCCCCCAAAAACGGGTGAAACCCCCCAAAAACGGGCGGGATCCCCCAAAATTTGGGCGGGACCCCCTAAAAATTGGCGGGAACCCCCAAAATTTGGGCGGGACCCCCAAAATTTGGTGAAACCTCCCCAGAAATGGGCGGGACCCCCCAAAAACGGGCGGGATCCCCCAAAATTTTGGCTTGGACTCCCCCAAAAACGGGTGAAAGCCTCAAAAAATGGGCGGGGACCCCCAAAATTTGGCTTGGACCCCCCAAAATTTGGTGAAACCTCGCCAAAAAACGGGGGGAACGCCCCCAAAACGGGCAGGAACCCCCAAAAAACGGGCGAAACCCCCAAAATTTGGTTTGAATTCTCCAAAAATTTTGGTTTGGATCCCCCAAAAACGGGTGAAACCCCCCCAAAAATTGGCGGGAATTCCAAAATTTGGGCGGGAACCCCCAAAATTTGGCTTGGACCCCCCCAAAAAAATGGGTGAAACCCCAAAAACGGGCGGGATCCCCCAAAATTTGGGTTGGATCCCCCAAAATTTGGGCGGGACCCATCAAAAACGGGTGAAACCCCCCAAAAATGGGCGGGATCCCCAAAATTTGGGTTGAATCCCCCCAAAAATGGGTGAAACCCCCCAAAAATGGGCGGGATCCCCCAAAATTTTGGCTTGGAACCCCCAAAAATGTGTGGAAACCCCCCCAAAAATTGGCGGGACCCCTAAAAATGGGCGAAACCCCCGAAAAATGGGCGGGAATTCCAAAATTTGGGCGGGACCCCCCAAAAATGGGCGCGGACCCCCAAAATTTGGGCGGGAACCCCAAAAATTTGGTGAAACCTCCCCAAAAAAGGGGCGGGAACCCCAAAATTTTGGCGGGAGCCCCTAAAAAACGGGTGAAAACCCCCAAAATTTGGGCTAGACCCCCCAAAAACGGGTGAAACCCCCCCCAAAAATTGGCGGGACCCCCCCAAAATTTGGGTTGGACTCCCCCAAAATTTGATGAAACCTCCTCAAAATTGGCGGGAACCCCCAAAAATGGGATAAACCCCCCAAAAAACGGGCGGGAACCCCCCCAAAAAACGGGTGAAACCCCCCAAATTTTTTTGGACCCCCCCCCAAAAAAAAAAAAACGGGTGAACCCCCCCCTCAAGAAACGGGCGGGACCCCCCAAATTTGGGCAGGACCTCCCCCCCCCCCCCAAAAAAAAGCACAAATCCCGAATTTTCCTGGCCAGGAATGCAAAGGGGGGGGAGGGGCCGCGGGCACAGCCCCTCCCCCACCCCCCGGGGGGTTTCCCCCCCTTTTTTTTTTTTGTTTTTTTTTGGGGGGGGGGGTCCCCGTTGTTATTTTTTTTTTTTTTTGGGGGGGGGGGTCTCCTCTCATGTACAAACGGCTTTATGTAACCAAAAATTTGGGGTGGGCGGGGGGGGAGCCCCGACCCACCCTGGGTGGGGGGGAGGGGTGGGGTGGGGGAGGGGCTGGTGGGGGGGGGGGTTTGGGGGTCTCCAAGTGCCTGTATTGTAATGTCCGCTGGGGTGGGGGAGGGGAGGGGAGGAGGGGGGGGGGCCTGGTCTGAGCGCCCCTCCCCCTCCCCCCCAAAAAAATCCCCCCCAAACCCCTTGGCGCCCCTCCCCCAATTTGTAACCCCCGGGGGAGGGGAGGGTGGGGGAGGGGCAGAGCCCGGTTTTGGGGGGGTTCGGGGTGGGGGATGGGGTGGGGGAGGGGTCTCTCTGAAGCCTTATTGACACCTGTAAATAGCGGGGGGGGGGGGGGTGGGGGAGGGGGGGGAGGGGCGGGCGGGGACACTCGGAGAATGTATAAAAAACCGGCTGAAATAACCAATAAAGATTTCACAGTTCCGCTGCTTCCCGCGCTCCCGGGAGGCCCCGAATCGCACCGGAGCGGCGGCTCCGCCTCCCCCGGGGGGGTCCCGGGACGGTTCCGGGGGTCCCGGGGGGGTCCCGGGGGGGTCTCGGGCCCGTTCCCAGCGCTTAGGCCGCACTTCCGGTTTGGCGCCGCCGTTGCCTGGCAACGCGCGATCCCGTCGCGCCCCGCGCGCGCGTTGCCCGGCAGCAGCCAATCAGCGCTCGCCTCCCGGCGTGCTTAGCGCGCCCGTTGCCAAGCAACGCTCAATCCTCCGGCTTCACTTCCGGGCGGGCGTTGCTAAGCGACGGCAAATCAGCCGCGGGCGTCCCGGCGTGCTCTGCGCGGGCGTTGCTCGGCGACAGCCAATCAGCGGCGTTGTTTATTTCCGGGTTTACCCCGTAAGGCCCCGCGCGCGACTTTCCGGCCACTTCCGCGATCCCGACGCGGCCCCAGGAGCCCCCCGAGGCCCCTCCCCCAATTTGGGGGGGTTTTCCCGCCCGTTTTTGGCGCTTCGCGCCCCCCGGCGCTCTCCGGGCTCCGCCCATTCTCCCCGGGAGCCCCGCCCCGTGCGGAGCCCTCCTGTCAATCATTGAGGTGGGCGGATTTTGGGGGTCCCGGAGGCGGTTCCGGGGGTCTCAGGGATGTTTTGGGGTCCCGGGGCCGATTTTGGGGGGGGTTTGAGGCGTTTTTTTTGGGAGGAATCCCGTTCTGACCAATCAGCGAGCGGTGCACGCGCAGGGGGGGCGTGGCTGAGGTTGGATCACGCCTTTTCCCAGCTCCACGCATGCGCGGGGGCGGGGTGGGCGTGGCCAGCTTCCCTTCACGTGTCTCCACACGCGGCCGGGCACGTGCGGCCGCACGCGAGGGTGGGGGGCGGGGCTTGGGGCGTGGTCTCAATCTCGGGGGGGCGTGGCCTGGCTCTGTTTCCCCTCCCCCCCCCCGTAGCGATCGCGGCGCCGCTTCCGCCCCTCCCCCCGCGGCTCCGGGACCCCCCCGGGGGGCTCAGGGACCCCCAAAGAGCCCCCGGGACCCCCAAAGAGCCCCCGGGACCCCCCCAGGGCAGAGGGACCCCCACTCCCCGTCATTTACAGGGAGCCGTAATTAACAGAGACAGCCCTAATTAACAGAGACCCCCCCAAATTAACAGAAATCCCCAAATAAAAGACTGGGACCCCTCCCCAATTAATCACAGGGACCCTAAAAAACCCCTGGGACCCCCCCAATAAAGCACTGAGACCCCTCCCCAATTAACACAGGGACGCCAATTAAACCCTTGGACCCCACAATTAATCACAGAGACCCCCAAAAAACCCTGGGACCCCCCAATAAAGCCCCGGGACCCCTCCCCAGTTAATCACAGGGACCCTAAAAAAACCCTGGGACCCCCCGAATAAAGCACTGAGACCCCTCCCCAATTAACACAGAGACCCCATTTAAACCCTTGGACCTCTCCCCAATTAATCACAGGGACCCTAATTAAACCCATGGACCCCCCAATTAATCACAGGGACCCCAATTAAACCCTGGGACCCCCCACAATTCATAACAGAGACCCCAACAAGGCCCTGGGACCCCTCCCCAATTAACAGAGAGTCCCCAATTAAACCCTTGGAACCCCTAATTAATTACAGAGCCACCAATTAAATTCTTGGACCCCCCCAGTTAATCACAGGGACCCCAATAAAGCCCCGGGACCCCTCCCCAATTAACACAGAGCTCCCAATTAAACCCTTGACCCCCCCAATTAACAGAGAGCTCCCAATTAAACCCTTGACCCCCCCCAATTAATCACAGGGACCCCAATTAAACCCTTGGAGCCCCCAATTAATCACAGGGACCCCCCCTCTCCCCCCCCCCGCCGTTCCCGGGCCGGAGTGGGCGTGGCTTAGAGGCGGGGTGGGTGGGCGTGACCAGGCGCGCGGGCCCCGCCCACGCACGTGGGTCACGCGGGCGGGCGCGCGGCGGCCGCGTGTGGAGGGGGCGGGGCCGCGCGCGTGGGAGGGGCGGGGCCGCCCGGGGTGTGTTGTGGAGGGGAGGGGGGCGGCGCGTGCGCGGAGCCATCGAAGGTGCCAGAAGGATCCGGGCGGAGGAGGCGGCGGAGCCGGTGAGGGGAAAGGGTCCCGAGACCCCCCGGGGAGGGCGGTCGGGAGATGGGGGACCCCCGGGAGGGGCGATCCGTGAGGGGAAACCCGGCCCTGAGGGGCGGGGAGGGGGCTCTGAGGGGATCCGTGAGGGGAAACCCCCCCTTTAGGGGGTCCTAAGGAGATCCAGAGGGGTTCTGAGGGGATCTGTGAGGGGAAACCCGGCCCTGAGGGGCGGGGAGGGGGCTCTGAGAGGGGTTCCGAGGGGGTTTGTGAGGGGAAACAGCCCTGAGAGGATCCAGGGGATTCTGAGGAGATCCAGAGGGGTTCTGAGGGGATCTGTGAGGGGAAACCCGGTCCTGAGGGGCGGGGAGGGGGCTCTGAGGGGATCCGTGAGGGGAAACCCCCCCTTTTAGGGGGTCCTGAGGAGATCCAGAGGGGTTCTGAGGGGATCTGTGAGGGGAAACCCGGCCCTGAGGGGCGGGGAGGGGGCTCTGAGAGGGGTTCCGGGGGGGGTTGTGAGGGGAAATAGCTCTGAGGAGATCCTTGCGGGGATCTAGCAGAGTTCTGAGGGGATCTGTGAGGAGAAACAGCCCTGAGAGGGATTCTGAGGGGTTTTGTGAGGGGGAACTTCCAGTGAGGGGGTTCTGAGCAGATCCAGAGGGGTTGTGAGGGAATCTGTGAGGGGAAACAGCCCTGAGGGGGATCTGAGAGGGGTTCTGAGGGGGTCTGTGAGGGGAAACCCATCCTGAGGGGGTTCTGAGAGGATCCAGAGGGGTTCTGAGGGGATTTGAGGGGGGTTCTGAGGGGGTTTGTGAGGGGAAACCCATCCTGAGGGGGTTCTAAGGGGATCCAGAGGGGTTCTGAGGGGATTTGTGAGGGGAAACCTCCAGTGAAGGGGTTCTGAGTGGATCCGGGGGATTCTGAGGAGATTCAGAGGACTTCTGAGGGGATTTGAGGGGGGTTTGTGAGAGGGTTTGTGAGGGGAAACCGATCCAGAGGGGTTCTGAGGGGATCTGGGAGGGAAAACAGCCCCGAGGGAGCTCTGGGAGGGGTTTGTGAGGGGAAACTCATCCTGAGGGGGCTCTGAGGGGATCTAGGAAGGTTCTGAGGGGATTTGTGAGGAGAAACAGCCCTGAGAGGGGTTCTGAGGGGATTTGTGAGGGGTTCTGAGGGGATTTGTGAGGGGTTCTGAGGGGATTTGTGAGGGGAAACAGCCCTAAGGGGGTTCTGAGGGGTTTTGTGAGGGGGTTCTGAGGGAATCTGTGAGGGGAAACTCATCCTGAGGGGGCTCTGAGGGGATCTAGGAAGGTTCTGAGGGGATTTGTGAGGAGAAACAGCCCTGAGAGGGGTTCTGAGGGGATTTGTGAGGGGTTCTGAGGGGATTTGTGAGGGGAAACAGCCCTGAGGGGGATCTGAGAGGGGCTCTGAGAAGATCCAGAGGGGTTCTGAGGGGATCAGTGAGGGGAAACTTCCACCGAGGGGGCTCTGAGTGCATCCGGGGGATTCTGAGGAAATTCAGAGGAGTTCTGAGGGGATTTGAGGGGGGTTCTGAGGGGTTTTGTGAGGGGAAACCTCCAGTGAAGGGGTTCTGAGGAGATCCAGAGGGGTTTTGAGGGGATCTGTGAGGGGAAAGCGCCACCGAGGGGGCTCTGAGGGGATCTAGGAAAGTTCTGAGGGGATTTGTGTGGGAAAACAGCCCCGAGGGGGATCTAAGGGGTTTTATGAGGGGGTTCTGAGGGAATCTGTGAGGGGAAACCCATCCTGAGGGGGCTCTGTGAGGGGTTCTGAGGGGATCTGTGAGGGGAAACCTCCACCGAGGGGGCTCTGAGTGGATGCGGGGGATTCTGAGGAAATTCAGAGGAGTTCTGAAGGGATTTGAGGGGGGGTTCTGAGGGGTTTTGTGAGGGGAAACCTCCAGTGAAGGGGTTCTGAGGAGATCCAGAGGGGTTTTGAGGGGATCTGTGAGGGGAAAGCGCCACCGAGGGGGCTCTGAGGGGATCTAGGAAAGTTCTGAGGGAATTTGTGAGGGAAAACAGCCCCGAGGGGGTTCTAAGGGGGTTTGTGAGGGGAAACCTCCACCGAGGGGTCTCTGAGGGGATCCTTGAGGGTTCTGAGGGGACCTAGAGGGGTTTTGAGGGAATCTGTGAGGGGAAACAGCCCTGAGGGGGCTCTGTGAGGGCTTCTGAGGGGGTCTAGGAGGGTTCTGGGGGGATCAGTGAGGGGAAATCTCCAGTGAGGGGGTTCTGAGGAGATCCGGGGGGTTCTGAGGGGATCCAGAGGGGTTTTGAGGAGATCTGTGAGGGGAAACCTCCACCGAGGGGGTTCTGAGGGGGTCTAGGAGAGTTCTGAGGGGATTTGTGAGGGAAAACAGCCCTGAGGGGGATCTAAGGGGGTTTGTGAGGGGAAACCTCCACCGAGGGGGTCTTGAGGGGATCCTTGAGGGTTCTGAGGGGACCTAGAGGGGTTTTGAGGGGATCTGTGAGGGGAAACCCATCCTGAGGGGGCTCTGAGGGGATCTAGGAAAGTTCTGAGGGGATTTGTGAGGGAAAACAGCCCTGAGGGGGATCTAAGGGGGTTTGTGAGGGGAAACCTCCACCGAGGGGATCTTTGAGGGTTCTGAGGAGATTCAGAGGAGTTCTGAGGGGATCTGTGAGGGAAAACAGCCCTGAGGGGGATCTGAGGGGTTTTGTGAGGGGGTTCTGAGGGGTTTTGTGAGGGGAAACCCATCCTGAGGGGGCTCTGAGGGGATCTAGGAAGGTTCTGAGGGGATTTGTGAGGGAAAACCTCCACCGAGGGGGTTCTGAGGGGATCTAGGAGGGTTCTGAGGAGATCCCGGGGGGGTTCTAGGGGGATCTGTGAGGGAAAACCCCCACTGAGGGATCCCTAAGGGGTTTTGGGGTTCCTTGAGGGGCTTTGGAGGGGATCTGAGGGGGTTCGTGAGGGAAAATTTCCCCCCCCAGGTGTCTCTGAGGGGATCTGGGTGGTCCCTGAGGGGCTTTGAGGGGTCCCTGAGGAGTTTTGGGGGGGCTCTGAGGGGTCCCTGAGGGGTTTTGGGGGGTCTCTGAGAAGTTTTGGGGTGTCCCTGAGGGGTTTTGAGGGGTCCCTGAGGAATTTTGGGGTGTCCCTGAGGGGTTTTGGGTGATCTCTGAGAAGTTTTGGGGTGTCCCTGAGGGGTTTTGAGGGGTCCCTGAGGGTTTTTGGGGGTTCCCTGAGGAGTTTTGGGGGTGTTCATGAGGGAAACTCCCCCCCGAGGTGTCTCTGAGGGTCTTTGTCGCCTTGGGGACACCCCAAAAGTGTCCCCTCCCCCCATTTCCCCCACACTTTCGGGTGAATTTTTCCATTTTTTCGCTGATTTTACCCGTGGGGGGGGGGGGGGGGGGGGGGAGGTGACACCACCCGGAACAGCCCAAGAGGCGCTGTCCCCTCACACCCCCCCTTTTCCAGGTGCCACCAGGTAACTGTCACCCCCTTTTTCAGGTGCCACCAACTCATTGTCACCCCCTTGTCCCCCAAATGCCACCAGCTCATTGTCCCCCCATTGCCCCCCAGGTGCCACCAGGTCATTGCTCACTGTCACCCCCTTGTCCCACAGTTGCCACCACAGTTGTCACCCCTTCTCCCCCAGGTGCCACCACCTCGTTGTCCCCCTGTTGTCCCCCAGGTGCCACCAGCTCACTGTCCCCCTGTTGTCCCCCAGGTGCCACCAGGCCATTGTCACCCCCTTGTCCCCCAAGTGCCACCAGCTCATTGTCACCCCGTTGTCCCCCAGGTGCCACCAGCTCACTGTCCCCCCGTTGTCCCGCAGGTGCCACCAGCTCACTGTCCCCCCGTTGTCCCCCAGGTGCCATCAGCTCACTGTCCCCTGTTGTCCCCCAGGTGCCACCAGCTCACTGTCCCTGCCTTGTCCCCCAGGTGCCACCAGGCCATTGTCACCCCCTTGTCCCGCAGGTGCCACCAGCTCACTGTCCCCCCGTTGTCCCCCAGGTGCCATCAGCTCACTGTCCCCTGTTGTCCCCCAGGTGCCACCAGCTCACTGTCCCTGCCTTGTCCCCCAGGTGCCACCAGCTCGTTGTCCCCCAAGTGCCACCAGCTCATTGCTCACTGTCACCCCCTTGTCCCCCAGGTGCCACCAGCTCACTGTTCCCCCGTTGTCCCCCAGGTGCCACCAGCTCATTGTCATCCCCTTGTCCCCCAAGTGCCACCAGCTCATTGTCACCCTCTTGTCCCCCAAGTGCCACCAGCTCATTGCTCACTGTCCCCCCGTTGTCCCCCAGGTGCCACCAGCTCACTGTCCCCCCGTTGTCCCCCAGGTGCCACCAGCTCACTGTCCCCCCGTTGTCCCGCAGGTGCCACCAGCTCGTTGTCCCCCAGGTGCCACCAGGTCCCTGTCACCTCCCGTGCCCTCACCGTGGAGTCCCTGCGGGCGCTCTCCCAGCTGCACTCCCCGCAGCCGCCCAGCGGGGGAGGCGGCGACAGCGGCCACCAGCGCCACTGCCCCCAGCGCCACCGGCACGGCGACAGCCGCATGTGGCGCTGCTGGCCGGGCTGGGAGGAGGACGAGTGCCTGGATTTCTACGGCATGCTGTCCCTGCACCGCCTCTTCGAGGTGCTGGCCGCGCAGCTCACCCCCAGCGACGTGGCCGTGCTCTCCTTCCTGCTGGACGAGGCGCTGCGCGACGGCGACGGCGACGGCGCCGCGCCGGCCCCGCGCCGGCCCGGCGGCCGCGGGGACCCCCGGAACGGGCTGGAGCTGCTGCTGGAGCTGGAGCGGCGCGGGCTGTGCCACGAGGGCGACCTGGGCCAGCTGCGGCAGCTGCTGCGCCTGGTGACGCGGCACGACCTGCTGCGGTGTGTCACGCTCAAGAGGCCGCGGCCGGGTGAGTGACACGGCTCGGTGTCACCTCCCTGTGTGCCCCTGTGTCCCCTCTGTGTCCCCCTGTGTCCCTCTGTGTCCCCCTGCTGCGGTGTGTCACGCTCAAGAGGCCGCGGCCGGGTGAGTGACGTGGCTCGGTGTCACCTCCCTGTGTCCCTCTGTGTCCCCTCTGTATCCCCTTGTGTGCCCCTGCTGTGGTGTCACCCTCAAGAGGCCACGGCCGGGTGAGTGACACGGCTTGGTGTCACCCCTCTGTGTGCCCCTGTGTCCCCTCTGTGTCCCCCTGTGTCCCCTCTGTATCCCTTCTGTGTCCCTCTGTGTCCCCTCTGTGTCCCCTCTGTGTCCCCCTGTGTCCCCCTGTGTCCCCTCTGTATCCTTCTGTGTCCCCCTGTGTCTCCCTCAAGAGGCCGCGGCCGGGTGAGTGACACGGCTTGGTGTCACCCCTCTGTGTCCCCTCTGTGTCCCTCTGTGTCCCCTCTGTGTCCCCTCTGTGTCCCCTCTGTGTCCCCTCTGTGTCCCTCTGTGTCCCTCTGTGTCCCTCTGTGTCCCCCTCTGTGTCCCCTCTGTGTCCCCTCTGTGTCCCTTCTGTGTCCCTTCTGTGTCCTCCCCCTGTGTCCCCCTGTGTCCCCCCGTGTCCCTCTGTGTCCCTCTGTGGCCACTCTGTGTCCCCCTGTGTCCCCTCTGTGTCCCCCTGTGTCACTCTGTGTTGCCCTGTATGCTCCTGTGTCCCCCGTGTCCCCCCCGTGTCCCCCCCGTGTCCCCCCCGTGTCCCCCCCGTGTCCCCCTGTGTACCCCTGTGTCCCCTCTGTGTCCCCTCTGTGTCCCTTCTGTGTCCTCCCCCTGTGTCCCCCCCGTGTCCCCCTGTGTCCCCCCCGTGTCCCCCTGTGTCCCCTCTGTGTCCCCTCTGTGTCCCCTCTGTGTCCCCCTCTGTGTCCCTTCTGTGTCCCTTCTGTGTCCTCCCCCTGTGTCCCCCCCGTGTCCCCCTGTGTACCCCTGTGTCCCCTCTCTGTCCCCTCTGTGTCCCCTCTGTGTCCCCCTGTGTCCCCTCTGTGTCCCCCTGTGTCACTCTGTGTTGCCCTGTATGCTCCTGTGTCCCCCTGTGTTCCCCCCTGTGTCCCCCTGTGTTCCCCCCCGTGTCCCTCTGTGTCCCCCTGTGTCCCCCCCTGTGTCCCCCCGTGTCCCTCTGTCCCTGTGTGTCACCCTCGGGAGGCCACATCCGGCTGAGTGACAGCTTGTTGTCACCTAGTTGTCACCTCCCTGTGTCGGCCACACCCCCTCTGTGTCACCCACACCCGTCTGTGTCACCCGAAATCCCCCGTGTCCTGGTCACTGTCACCTCCCTGTGTCCCCCCATGTTCCCTCTGTGTCCCCTCGTGTCCCTCCTCTGTCCCCAGCTGTGCTGTGTCACCCTAAAGTGCCCGAAGCCACATCAGTGTCACCTCCCTGTGCTGGCCACGCCCTGCTCTGAATGTCCCCTGTGTCACCTCCCTGTGCTGGCCACGCCCTGCTCTGAATGTCCCCTGTGTCACCTCCCTGTGCTGGCCACGCCCTGCTCTGAATGTCCCCTGTGTCACCTCCCTGTGCTGGCCACGCCCTGCTCTGAATGTCCCCTGTGTCACCTCCCTGTGCTGGCCACGCCCTGCTCTGAATGTCCCCTGTGTCACCTCCCTGTGCTGGCCACGCCCTGCTCTGAATGTCCCCTGTGTCACCTCCCTGTGCTGGCCACGCCCTGCTCTGAATGTCCCTTGTGTCACCCTAAAGTTCCGCGTCACCTCCCTGTGCTGGCCACACCCTCTGGGTGTCCCCTGTGTCACCTCCCTGTGCTGGCCCCACCCTGCTCTGAATGTCCCCTGTGTCACCTCCCTGTGCTGGCCACACCCTCTGGGTGTCCCTTGTGTCACCTCCCAGTGCTGGCCACGCCCCCTGTGTGTCCCCTGTGTCACCTCCCTGTGCTGGCCACGCCCTCTGGTGTCCCTTGTGTCACCTCCCAGTGCTGGCCACGCCCCCTGTGTGTCCCCTGTGTCACCTCCCAGTGCTGGCCACGCCCCCCGGGTGTCCCCTGTGTCACCCCAAAGCTCCTGTCCCCTGCTCGGTGTCACCTCTCTGTCCCCACCCTGTCCCCCACCCCCCCCCCCCTTGTCACCCCAGTGCCACCCCCTCGTTGTCACCCGTGTCCCCCCTGCACCTGCCACCCTCCTGTGTCCCCCCTCCAGTGTCCCTCTGTGTCACCCCCATGTCCCCCTGTCCCCTCAGTGTCCCTCCCAGTGTCCCCCCAGTGTCCCCAGCTATGACGTGTGTCCCCCTGTCCCCCCAGTCCCCCCAGTGTCCCCCAGTCCCCCCAGTGTCCCCAGTGTCCCCACTCTGACAGTGTCCCCTGTGTCCCCCAGTGTCCCCCCAGTGTCCCCAGTGTTCCCACACTGACAGTGTCCCCCTGTCACCCCAGTGTCCCCCAGTGTCCCCAGTGTCCCCTGTCCCCCCTCTGATTGTGTCCCCCCTCTGACAGCGTCCCTGTGTCCCCAGTATCCCCCAGTGTCCCCCAGTATCCCCCAGTGTCCCCATGTTCCCGCAGTGTCCCCCTGTCCCCCCAGTATCCCCCAGTATCCCCAGTGTCCCCCCAGTGTTCCCAGCTCTGACAGCGTCCCTGTGTCCCCCCAGTATCCCCCCAGTGTCCCCAGTGTCCCCTCAGTGTCCCCAGTATCCCCCCGTGTCCCCAGTGTCCCCCTCTGACAGTGTCCCCCCAGTGTCCCTCCAGTGTCCCCAGTATCCCCCAGTGTCCTCAGTGTCTCCACACTGACAGTGTCCCCCTGTCACCCCAGTGTCCCCAGTGTCCCCCAGTATCCCTCCGGTGTCCCCAGTGTCCCCCCAGTGTCCCCCAGTGTCCCCCAGTGTCCCACTCTGACAGTGTCCCCCAGTGTCCCCCCAGTGTCCCCTGTCCCCCCTCTGATTGTGTCCCCCCTCTGACGGCGTCCCTGTGTCCCCGCAGTGTCCCCCAGTGTCCCCCCAGTATCCCCCCAGTGTCCCTCCAGTGTCCCCAGTATCCCCCAGTGTCCCCAGTGTCTCCACACTGACAGTGTCACCCCAGTGTCCCCAGTGTCCCCCCCAGTATCCCCCCAGTGTCCCCCCAGTATCCCCCCAGTGTCCCCAGTGTCCCCCAGTATCCCTCCGGTGTCCCCAGTGTCCCCCCAGTATCCCCCCAGTGTCCCCCAGTGTCCCCACTCGGACAGTGTCCCCCAGTGTCCCCCAGTGTCCCCCAGTGTCCCCAGTATCCCCCAGTATCCCCAGTGTCCCCCCAGTGTTCCCAGCTCTGACAGCGTCCCTCAGTGTCCCCCCAGTATCCCCCCAGTGTCCCCCCTCTGACAGTGTCCCCGTGTCCCCCCAGTGTCCCCCTGTCCCCCCAGTATCCCCCAGTGTCCCCCAGTGTCCCCACTCTGACAGTGTCCCCCAGTGTCCCCCAGTGTCCCCTGTCCCCCCTCTGATTGTGTCCCCCCTCTGACGGCGTCCCTGTGTCCCCGCAGTGTCCCCCAGTGTCCCCCCAGTGTCCCTCCAGTGTCCCCAGTATCCCCCAGTGTCCCCAGTGTCTCCACACTGACAGTGTCACCCTAGTGTCCCCCAGTGTCCCCCCAGTATCCCCCCAGTGTCCCCCAGTGTCCCCCCAGTGTTGTCCCCCAGTGTCCCCCTCTGACAGTGTCCCCTGTCCCCCCAGTGTCCCCCAGTGTCCCCGTGTCCCCAGTGTCCCCCCTCTGACAATGTCCCCTGTCCCCCCAGTATCCCCCAGTATCCCCCAGTATCCCCAGTGTCCCCCCAGTGTCCCCCCTCTGGCAGTGTCCCCCAGTGTCCCCCAGTGTCCCCAGTGTCCCCACTCGGACAGTGTCTCCCTGTCGCCCCAGTGTCCCCAGTGTCCTCCCAGTGTCCCCCCTCTGGCAGTGTCCCCCAGTGTCCCTCAGTGTCCCCCCAGTGTCCCCAGTGTCCCCTCTCTGACAGTGTCCCCGTGTCCCCCCAGTGTCCCCTCTCTGACAGTGTCCCCGTGTCCCCGCAGTGTCCCCCAGTGTCCCCGTGTCCCCAGTGTCCCCCCTCTGACAATGTCCCCTGTCCCCCCAGTATCCCCCAGTATCCCCCAGTATCCCCAGTGTCCCCCCAGTGTTCCCAGCTCTGACAGCGTCCCTCAGTGTCCCCCCAGTATCCCCCCAGTGTCCCCCCTCTGACAGTGTCCCTGTGTCCCCCCAGTGTCCCCCTGTCCCCCCAGTATCCCCCAGTGTCCCCCAGTGTCCCCACTCTGACAGTGTCCCCCAGTGTCCCCCAGTGTCCCCTGTCCCCCCTCTGATTGTGTCCCCCCTCTGACGGCGTCCCTGTGTCCCCGCAGTGTCCCCCAGTGTCCCCCAGTGTCCCTCCAGTGTCCCCAGTATCCCCCAGTGTCCCCAGTGTCTCCACACTGACAGTGTCACCCTAGTGTCCCCAGTGTCCCCCCAGTATCCCCCCAGTGTCCCCCAGTGTCCCCCCAGTGTTGTCCCCCAGTGTCCCCTCTCTGACAGTGTCCCCGTGTCCCCGCAGTGTCCCCTGAGCGCGTCACCTGCGTCCCCGCCATGGGGGGCACCTGCCCGAGCCCCCCCCAGCCCCGCCCCGAGCACTGGGAGACAGGTGAGGGCCGGGGACACCTGGGGGACTTTGGGGGGGCTTTGGGGACATTTCGGGGTCACTTTGGGTCACTGGGGGTCACTTTGGGGGGCTGGGGGTCACTTTGGGGGGCTGGGAGTCACTCTGGGGTCACTTTGGGGGGCTGGGGGTCACTTTGGGGTCACTTTGGTGGGCTGGGGGTCACTTTGGGGTCACTTTGGGGTCACTTTGGGGGGCTGGGGGTCACTTTGGGGGGCTGGGGGTCACTTTGGGGTCACTTTGGGGTAACTTTGGGTCACTGGGGGCCACTCTGGGGTCACTTGGGGTCACTCTGGGGTCACTTTGGGGTCACTCTGGGGTCACTTTGGGGTCACTTTGGGGGGCTGGGGGTCACTTTGGGGGGCTGGGGGTCACTTTGGGGTCACTTTGGGGTAACTTTGGGTCACTGGGGGCCACTCTGGGGTCACTTGGGGTCACTCTGGGGTCACTTCGGGGTCACTCTGGGGTCACTTTGGGGTCACTTTAGGGGCACTTTGGGGTCATTTTGGGGTCACTTTGGGGGGCTGGGGGTCACTTTGGGGGGCTGGGGGCCACTCTGGGGTCACTCTGGGGTCACTTTGGGGTCATTTTGGGGTCACTTTGGGGGGCTGGGGGTCACTCTGGGGTCACTGGGGGTCAGTTTGGGGGGTTGGGGTGACTTTGGGGTCACTTTAAGGGTACTTTGGGGTCATTTTGGGGTAACTTTGGGTCACTAGGGGTCACTTTGGGGGGCTGGGGGTCATTTGGGGGGCTGGGGGTCACTTTGGGGTCACTCTGGGGTCACTTTTGGGAGGTGGCCGTGGGGTGTTGGGGTCACTCTGGGGGTGACCCTTGGGGGTCACTCTGGAGGTCACAGTGGGGGCCATGGGTCACTCTGGGTGTCCCCCATTGGTCACTCTAGTGTGACCCTATTGGTCACTCTGCTGGTCATCCCCTTGGTCACTTGGGTGGTCACTCTGTTGGTCACTCTGTTGGTCACCCCATGGGTCACTCTGGGTGTCCCCCATTGGTCACTCTAGTGTGACCCTATTGGTCACTCTTCTGGTCACCCTGTTGGTCACTTGGGTGGTCACTCCCTTGGTCATTTGGGTGTCCTTGCATTGGTCACTCTGGTGGTCCCCCCATTGGTCACTCTGGTGGTCACTCCATTGGTCATTCAAGTGTCCCAGCTGTTGGTCACTCTGGTGGTCACTCCATTGGTCACTCGGGTGTCCCCCATTGGTCACTCCGTTGGTCACTCTGGTGGTCACTCCGTTGGTCACTCGGGTGTCCCCCATTGGTCACTCTGGTGGTCACTCCATTGGTCACTCGGGTGTCCCCGCAGGCTCCAGCTCCGGCTCCAGCTCCGGCTCCAGCTCCGGGAAGCGGAAGCGCAGCACCCGGAATTCCCGAAATTCCCGGAATTCCCGGAATTCCCGACGGACGCGGCGACCCCTCCCCCCCAGAGAGCCCCCCCAGGACCCCCCCGAGCCCCCGGCCAAGGTCACCTGCGGTAAGGCTGGGCCAAACTGGGACGGGACCAGTACGGGACTGGGAGCACTGGGAGGGCCAAACTGGGACAGGACCAGTACGGGACTGGGAGCACTGGGAGGGCCAAACTGGGACAGGACCAGTACGGGACTGGGAGCACTGGGAGGGCCAAACTGGGACAGGACCAGTACGGGACTGGGAGCACTGGGAGGGCCAAACTGGGACGGGACCAGTACGGGACTGGGAGCACTGGGAGGGCCAAACTGGGACAGGACCAGTACGGGACTGGGAGCACTGGGAGGGCCAAACTGGGACAGGACCAGTACGGGACTGGGAGCACTGGGAGGGCCAAACTGGGACAGGACCAGTACGGGACTGGGAGCACTGGGAGGGCCAAACTGGGAGCACTGGGAGGGCCAAACTGGGACAGGACCAGTACGGGACTGGGAGCACTGGGAGGGACAAACTGGGACAGGACCAGTATGGCACTGGGAGCACTGGGAGGGACAGACTGGGACGGGACCAGTATGGCACTGGGAGCACTGGGAGGGCCAAACTGGGAGCACTGGGAGGGACAGACTGGGACGGGACCAGTATGGCACTGGGAGCACTGGGAGGGCCAAACTGGGACAGGACCAGTATGGCACTGGGAGCACTGGGAGGGCTAAACTGGGACGGGACCAGTACGGCACTGGGAGCACTGGGAGGGCCAAACTGGGACGGGACCAGTACGGGACTGGGAGCACTGGGAGGGCCAAACTGGGAGCACTGGGAGGGACAGACTGGGACGGGACCAGTATGGCACTGGGAGCACTGGGAGGGCCAAACTGGGACAGGACCAGTATGGCACTGGGAGCACTGGGAGGGCTAAACTGGGACGGGACCAGTACGGCACTGGGAGCACTGGGAGGGCCAAACTGGGACGGGACCAGTACGGCACTGGGAGCACTGGGAGGGCCAAACTGGGAGCACTGGGAGGGCCAAACTGGGAGCACTGGGAGGGACAAACTGGGACGGGACCAGTACGGCACTGGGAGCACTGGGAGGGCCAAACTGGGAGCACTGGGAGGGAGAAACTGGGACAGGACCAGTACGGCACTGGGAGCACTGGGAGTTCCATGTGGGGAACTGGGACGCTCAGTCCAGTGCTGGAACTGGGCAAACTGGGAGAACTGGGAGAACTGGAACTGCGGCGGTGATTCCAGGGCTTGTGGGGCAGTGAGTCACAGGGCAAACTGGGGATACTGGGAGCACTGGGAATACTGGGAGCACTGGGAATGGCAGTGCTATGGAACCAGTACGGGGTTACTGGGGATACTGGGAGCACTGGGAATACTGGGAGCACTGGGAATGGCGGTGCTGTGGAACCAGTACAGGGTTACTGGTTTTATACTGGGAGCACTGGGAATGGCAGTGCTATGGAACCAGTACAGGGTTACTGGGGATACTGGGAGCACTGGGAATGGCGGTGCTATGGAACCAGTGTGGGGTTACTGGTTTTATACTGGGAGCACTGGGAGTGGCGGTGCTGTGGAACCAGTACGGGGATACTGGTTTTATACTGGGAGCACTGGGAGTGGCAGTGCTATGGAACCAGTATGGGGTTACTGGGAATACTGGGAGCACTGGGAGTGGCGCTCCTGTGGAACCAGTATGGGGTTACTGGTTTTATACTGGGAGCACTGGGAATGGCAGTGCTATGGAACCAGTACGGGGTTACTGGGAATACTGGGAGCACTGGGAATGGCGGTGCTATGGAACCGGTACGGGGTTACTGGGGATACTGGGAGCACTGGGAATGGCGGTGCTGTGGAACCAGTATGGGGTCACTGGGGATACTGGGAGCACTGGGAGTGGCGGTGCTATGGAACCAGTACGGGGTTACTGGTTTTATACTGGGAGCACTGGGAATGGCGGTGCTGTGGAACCAGTACAGGGTTACTGGGAATACTGGACCCGGCCTTTCCTCTTGCACACCATACTGGTTCTTACTGGTCCTTACTGGTCCTTACTGGTGCGTGCTCATCCGTCCTGGTTTTCAAAGGTCCTGACCGGTTTGTACTGGTTCTGACTGGTTTATACTGGTTTTATTGGTTCTTACTGGTTTTCACACGTCCATCTCCGTGTGCGAGCTGAGTAGCGCGAGCGCTGGGCTATACTGGGTTATACTGGTTATACTGGGCTATACTGGCTTATACTGGGTTATACTGGGCTATACTGGGCTATACTGATCTATATGGGTTGTAACTGGTTCTATACTGGTTCTAACTGGTTTTTATTGGTTTCTCACTGGTTCCAGACATCCGCCTGCGTGTCCGCGCCGAGTACTGCGAGCACGAGCGGGCTGGGTTATACTGGGCTATATTGGGTTATACTGGGCTATACTGGTTCTAACTGGTTCCATACTGGTTCTGTACTGGTTCTAACTGGTTTATACTGGTTTCTGCCCCCAGACATCCGCCTGCGTGTCCGCGCCGAGTACTGCGAGCACGAGCGCGCTGGGCTATACTGGGTTATACTGGGCTATACTGGGCTATACTGGGTTATACTGGGCTATAGCGATCGATAAGGGTTGTAACTGGTTTTATACTGGTTCTGTACTGGTTCTAACTGGTTTATTCTGGTTCCAGACATCCGCCTGCGTGTCCGCGCCGAGTACTGCGAGCACGAGCGCGATGGGCTATACTGGGCTATACTGGGCTATACTGGGTTATACTGGCTATACTGGGCTATACTGGGCTATACTGGGTTATACTGGGCTATACTGGACTATAGTGATCGATAAGGGTTGTAACTGGTTCTATACTGGTTCTAACTGGTTTATACTGGTTTCTCCCCCCGAGACATCCGCCTGCGCGTCCGCGCCGAGTACTGCGAGCACGAGCGCACTGGGCTATACTGGGCTATACTGGGTTATACTGGGTTATACTGGGTTATACTGGGCTATAGTGATCGATAAGGGTTGTAACTGGTTCTATACTGGTTTTATACTGGTTCTGTACTGGTTCTAACTGGTTTATTCTGGTTCCAGACATCCGCCTGCGCGTCCGCGCCGAGTACTGCGAGCACGAGCGCGCGCTGCGGCGCGGCGTGGCCTCCAGCCGGCCGCGGGGGCCGGGCCGGGCGCTGGACGTTTTCGGCCAGGCCAGCGGCGTGCTCAAGGCGCGCGATTTGGGCTCCATCCTTTGCGACATCAAATTCTCCGAGCTCTCCTACCTGGAGGCTTTTTGGGGCGATTACCTGAGCGGGGCCCTGCTCGAGGCCCTCAAGGGCGTTTTCCTGACCGAGGGGCTGCGGCGCGCCGTGGGCCGCGAGGACGTGCGGCTGCTGGTCAGCGTGGACCAGGACGACTACGAGGCCGGGCGCAGGTTGCTGATGGCGGCGGCGGCGGCGCGGGCGGGGGGAGGTGGGGTTGGGGGTGGGAGGGGGTGAGGGGGGTTGGGGGTGTGGGGGG
>NW_026530319.1:0-23942 GCF_026979565.1 Vidua chalybeata
CCCTGGGGGGGTCCGGGCCCATCCCGGGGGTCTCTCCCGAGGTCTGGGGGTCCGAAATCCCGGCCGGGGTCTCTCCACGGGATGGAGACCCCGATCCCAGCACCGGGGCGTCCTTGGGGGGCTCCGGGACCCCAACCAGGGGTCCCCGCGGTCTGGAGACCCCGAGCCCACCCCGAGGGTCTCCGAAGACCCCAAACACCCCGAGCCCACCCCGAGGGTCTCTGAAGACCCCGAGCCCACCACCAGAACCTCCCCGGAAGACCCCGAGCCCACCCCGAGGTTCTCCCCATGGTCTGAAGACCCCGCGCCCACCCCGAGGTTCTCCCCATGGATTGAAGACCCCGACCCAACCACCGGAACCTCCCCAGAAGACCCCGATCCCACCCCATGGACTGAAGACCCCAATCCCACCTCGAGGCCCTCCGAAGACCCCGACCCCACCACCAGAACCTCACTGGGAGCTCCATGGATGGAGGATCCCGATCCCAACCCAACGTTCTCCCCATGGACTGAAGACCCCGTCCCCACCACCAGAACCTCACTGGGAGCTCCAGATCCCATCTCAACGTCCTCCCCATGGACTGAAGACCCCGAGCCCACCTCGAGGCCCTCCGAAGACCCCGTCCCCACCACCAGAACCTCCCCAGAAGACCCCGAGCCCATCCCATGGATGGAGGTTCCCGATCCCACCCCGAGGTTCTCCCCATGGACTGAAGACCCCGATCCCACCCCATGGACTGAAGACCCCGTCCCCACCACCAGAACTTCCCCAGAGGACCCCGAGTCCATCCCATGGACTGAAGACCCTGATCCCACCACCAGAACCTCACTGGGAGCTTCTGATCCCACCCCATGGATGGAGGATCCTGATCCCACCCCGAGGTTCTCCCCATGGACTGAAGACCCCGATCCCACCACCAGAACCTCCCCGGGAGCTTCTGATCCCACCCTGAGGTTCTCCCCATGGATGGAGGATCCCGAGCCCACCCCGAGGCTCTTCGAAGCCGCCGTCCCCACCACCAGAACCTCCCCAGAAGATCCTGATCCCACCCCATGGATGGAGGATCCCGACCCTACCTCGAGGCTCTCCCCACACCCCAAAGATCCCGACCCCACCCCAAGGGTCTCCCCATGGGCTGAAGACCCCAATTCCACCTTGAGGTTCTCTGAAGACCCCGACCCCACCACCAGAACCTCACTGGGAGCTCCAGATCCCACCCCACGGACTGAAGACCCCGATCCCACCACCAGAACCTCCCCAGGAGCTCCAGATCCCACCCCAACGTTCTCCCCATGGATGGAGGATCCCAATCCTACCTCAAGGTTCTCCCCATGGACTGAAGACCCCGTCCCCACCACCAGAACCTCCCCGGGAGCTCCAGATCCCATCCCAGGGATGGAGGATCCAGATCCCACCTGAAGGTTCTCCCCATGGACTGAAGACCCCGACCCCACCCCAAGGCTCTCCGAGGACCCCGATCCCACCACCAGAACCTCACTGGGAGCTCCATGGATGGAGGATCCAGATCCCACCTGAAGGTTCTCCCCATGGACTGAAGACCCCGACCCCACCCCAAGGCCCTCCAAAGACCCTGTCCCCACCACCAGAACTTCCCCAGAAGACCCCGACCCTACCCCAAGGGTCTCTGAAGACCCCGTCCCCACCACCAGAACCTCACTGGAAGACCCCGATCCCACCCCGAGGTTCTCCCCATGGATTGAAGACCCCGATCCCATCACCAGAACTTCACTGGAAGACCCCGGCCCCACCACCAGAACCTCACTGGGAGCTCCAGATCCCACCCCAACGTTCTCCCCATGGACTGAAGACCCTGTTCCCACCCCAAGGCCCTCCAAAGACCCCGATCCCACCACCAGAACTTCCCCAGAAGACCCCGATCCCAACCCATGGACTGAAGACCCCGATCCCACCTCGAGGCCCTCCAAAGACCCCGATCCCACCACCAGAACCTCACTGGGAGCTCCATGGATGGAGGATCCCGACCCCAACCCAACGTTCTCCCCATGGACTGAAGACCCCGACCCCACCACCAGAACCTCACTGGAAGACCCCGATCCCACCCCGAGGTTCTCCCCATGGACTGAAGACCCCGATCCCAACCCAACGTTCTCCCCATGGACTGAAGACCCCAACCCCACCCCAAGACCCTCTGAAGACCCCGATCCCACCACCAGAACCTCCCCAGAAGACCCCGATCCCAACCCAACGTTCTCCCCATGGACTGAAGACCCTGATCCCACCCCAAGGCCCTCCAAAGACCCCGATCCCACCACCAGAACTTCACTGGAAGACCCCGATCCCAACCCAACGTTCTCCCCATGGACCGAAGACCCCGACCCCACCACCAGAACCTCATTGGGAGCTCCATGGATGGAGGATCCCGACCCCAACCCAACGTTCTCCCCATGGACCGAAGACCCCGACCCCACCACCAGAACCTCATTGGGAGCTCCAGATCCCAACCCAACGTTCCCCCCATGGACTGAAGACCCCGATCCCACCACCAGAACCTCCCCAGAAGACCCCGATCCCAACCCAACGTTCTCCCCATGGACTGAAGACCCCAACCCCAACCCAACGTTCTCCCCATGGACTGAAGACCCCAACCCCAACCCAACGTTCTCCCCATGGACCGAAGACCCCGACCCCACCACCAGAACCTCATTGGGAGCTCCATGGATGGAGGATCCCGATCCCAACCCAACGTTCTCCCCATGGACTGAAGACCCCGATCCCACCACCAGAACCTCACTGGAAGACCCCGATCCCACCCCGAGGTTCTCCCCATGGACTGAAGACCCCGATCCCAACCCAACGTTCTCCCCATGGACCGAAGACCCCGTCCCCACCCCGCTGCTCCCCGAAGCCGCCGCCGCCGCGCCGCCGGCGCCGTCGCGGTGGAGCTTGCGGTGCTTCCAGAGGTTGGAGAAGGAGCGGTAGGCCTTGCCGCAGAGCTGGCAGCCGTAGGGCCGCTCGCCGGTGTGGATGCGCCGGTGCTCGGCCAGGCGCACGGCGATGGCGAAGCTCTTGCCGCACTCCTGGCAGCGGAAGGGCCGCTCGCCCGTGTGCAGCCGCCGGTGGTCCTTGAGGTGCGTGGACTGCCGGAAGGCCTTGCCGCACTCGGGGCACGGGTAGGGGCGCTCGCCCGTGTGGATGCGCCGGTGCACCTGCGGACAATTAAAAACTATTTAAAAATTAAGGTTTTGGTTAAATTAGGTGTTGCTGAGTCAGCAAAAATCGATAATTAGGGTTTGGTCATAATTAAAAGTAGATGGATCTCGGCGTCGCTCGCCCGTGTGGATGCGCCGGTGCACCTGCGGCGGTAAATTTGGGGACAATTAAAAACTATTTAAAAATTAAGGTTTTGGTTAAATTAGGTGTTGCTGAGTCAGCAAAAATCGATAATTAGGGTTTGGTCATAATTAAAAGTAGCCGGGTCTCGGCGGCGCTCGCCGGTGCGGATGCGAGAGGTTAATTAGGAAAAATTACAAATTTTAGGAAAAATTAACGTGATAAATTAGGTAAATTAGTCAAATTAGGTGTTGCTGAGTCAGCAAAAATCGATAATTCGGATTTTTTTCATAATTATCAGCAACTGGATCTCGGTGGCGCTCGCCGGCGCGGATGCGAGAGATTAATTAGGAAAAATTAGGAATTTTAGTAAATTAGGATGCTAAATTAGGTAAATTAGTCAAATTAGGTGTTGCTGAGTCACCAAAAATCGATAATTAGGGTTTGGTCATAATTAAAAGCAGCCGGGTCTCGGCGTCGCTCGCCCGTGTGGATGCGCCGCTGCACCTGGGGCGGTAAATTTGGGGACAATTAAAAAGTATTTAAAAATTAAGGTTTTGGTTAAATTAGGTGTTGCTGAGTCAGCAAAAATCGATAATTAGGGTTTGGTCATAATTAAAAGTAGCCGGGTCTCGGTGACACTCGCCGGCGAGGATGCGCCGCTGCAAATGAGATATTAAGTCAGAAAAATTCGGAAATTTAGGAAAAATTAACGTGATAAATTAGATAAATTAGTCAAATTAGGTGTTGCTGAGTCAGCAAAAATCTATAATTAGGATTTTTTTCATAATTAACAGTAACCGGATCTCGCCGGCACTCGGCGGCGCGGATGCGAGAGGTTAATTAGGAAAAATTAGGAATTTTAGTAAATTAGGATGCTAAATTAGGTAAACTAGTCAAATTAGGTGTTGCTGAGTCACCAAAAATCGATAATTAGGGTTTGGTCATAATTAAAAGCAGCCGGGTCTCGGCGTCGCTCGCCGGCGCGGATGCGAGAGGTTAATTAGGGAAAATTAGGAATTTTAATAAATTAGGATGCTAAATTAAATAAATTAGTCAAATTAGGTGTTGCTGAGTCAGCAAAAATCGATAATTAGGATTTTTTTCATAATTAACAGTAACCGGATCTCGCCGGCACTCGGCGGCGCGGATGCGAGAGGTTAATTAGGAAAAATTAGGAATTTTAGTAAATTAGGATGCTAAATTAGGTAAACTAGTCAAATTAGGTGTTGCTGAGTCACCAAAAATCGATAATTAGGGTTTGGTCATAATTAAAAGCAGCCGGGTCTCGGCGTCGCTCGCCGGCGCGGATGCGAGAGGTTAATTAGGGAAAATTAGGAATTTTAATAAATTAGGATGCTAAATTAAATAAATTAGTCAAATTAGGTGTTGCTGAGTCAGCAAAAATCGATAATTAGGATTTTTTTCATAATTAACAGTAACCGGATCTCGCCGGCACTCGGCGGCGCGGATGCGAGAGGTTAATTAGGAAAAATTAGGAATTTTAGTAAATTAGGATGCTAAATTAGGTAAACTAGTCAAATTAGGTGTTGCTGAGTCACCAAAAATCGATAATTAGGGTTTGGTCATAATTAAAAGCAGCCGGGTCTCGGCGTCGCTCGCCGGCGCGGATGCGAGAGGTTAATTAGGGAAAATTAGGAATTTTAATAAATTAGGATGCTAAATTAAATAAATTAGTCAAATTAGGTGTTGCTGAGTCAGCAAAAATCGATAATTAGGATTTTTTTCATAATTATCAGCAACTGGATCTCGGTGGCGCTCGCCGGCGCGGATGCGAGAGATTAATTAGGAAAAATTAGGAATTTTAGTAAATTAGGATGATAAATTAGGTAAATTAGTCAAATTAGGTGTTGCTGAGTCAGCAAAAATCGATAATTAGGGTTTGGTCATAATTAAAAGCAGCCGGGTCTCGGCGTCGCTCGCCCGTGTGGATGCGCCGGTGCACCTGCGGCGGTAAATTTGGGGACAATTAAAAACTATTTAAAAATTAAGGTTTTGGTTAAATTAGGTGTTGCTGAGTCAGCAAAAATCGATAATTAGGGTTTGGTCATAATTAGAAGTAACCGGGTCTCGGTGACGCTCGCCGGCACGGATGCGCCGCTGCAAATTAAGTCAGAAAAATTTGGAATTTTAGGAAAAAATAGGATGATAAATGAGATAAATTAGTCAAATTAGGTGTTGCTGAGTCAGCAAAAATCGATAATTAGGATTTTTTTCATAATTAACAGTAACCGGATCTCGCCGGCACTCGGCGGCGCGGATGCGAGAGGTTAATTAGGAAAAATTAGGAATTTTAGTAAATTAGGATGATAAATTAGGTAAACTAGTCAAATTAGGTGTTGCTGAGTCACCAAAAATCGATAATTAGGGTTTGGTCATAATTAAAAGCAGCCGGGTCTCGGCGTCGCTCGCCGGCGCGGATGCGAGAGGTTAATTAGGGAAAATTACAAATTTTAGGAAAAATTAGGATGATAAATTAGGTAAATTAGTAAAATTAAGTGTTGCTGAGTCAGCAAAAATCGATAATTAGGATTTTTTCATAATTAACAGTAACCGGATCTCGGTGGCGCTCGCCGGCGCGGATGCGAGAGGTTAATTAGGAAAAATTAGGAATTTTAGTAAATTAGGATGATAAATGAGGTAAATTAGTCAAATTAGGTGTTGCTGAGTCAGCAAAAATCGATAATTAGGGTTTGGTCATAATTAAAAGCAGCCGGGTCTCGGCGTCGCTCGCCCGTGTGGATGCGCCGCTGCACCTGGGGCGGTAAATTTGGGGACAATTAAAAACTATTTAAAAATTAAGGTTTTGGTTAAATTAGGTGTTGCTGAGTCAGCAAAAATCGATAATTAGGGTTTGGTCATAATTAAAAGTAGATGGATCTCGGCGTCGCTCGCCCGTGTGGATGCGCCGGTGCACCTGGGGCGGGAATTTTTGGGGACAATTAAAAACTATTTAAACATGAGGATTTTGGTTAAATTAGGTGTTGCTGAGTCAGCAAAAATCGATAATTAGGGTTTGGTCATAATTAAAAGTAGCCGGGTCTCGGCGGCGCTCGCCGGCGCGGATGCGAGAGGTTAATTAGGAAAAATTACAAACTTTAGGAAAAATTAGGATTATAAATTAGGTAAATTAGTAAAATTAAGTGTTGCTGAGTCAGCAAAAATCTATAATTAGGATTTTTTCATAATTAACAGTAACCGGATCTTGGCGGCGCTCGCCGGTGCAGATGTGAGAGGTTAATTAGGAAAAATTACAAATTTTAGGAAAAATTAGGATGCTAAATTAGATAAATTAGTCAAATTAGGTGTTGCTGAGTCAGCAAAAGTCGATAATTAGGGTTTGGTCATAATTAGAAGTAACCGGGTCTCGGTGACGCTCGCCGGCGCGGATGCGCCGCTGCAAATTAAGTCAGAAAAATTTGGAATTTTAGGAAAAATTAGGATGATAAATGAGATAAATTAGTCAAATTAGGTGTTGCTGAGTCAGCAAAAATCTATATTTAGGATTTTTTTCATAATTAACTCGGCACTCGGCGGCGCGGATGCGAGAGGTTAATTAGGAAAAATTAGGAATTTTAGTAAATTAGGATGCTAAATTAGGTAAATTAGTCAAATTAGGTGTTGCTGAGTCAGCAAAAATCGATAATTAGGGTTTGGTCATAATTAAAAGTAACCGGATCTCAGCGGTGCTCGCCAGCGCGGATGTGAGAGGTTAATTAGGAAAAATTAGGAATTTTAATAAATTAGGATGCTAAATTAAATAAATTAGTCAAATTAGGTGTTGCTGAGTCAGCAAAAATCGATAATTCGGATTTTTTTCATAATTATCAGCAACTGGATCTCGGTGGCGCTCGCCGGCGCGGATGCGAGAGATTAATTAGGAAAAATTAGGAATTTTAGTAAATTAGGATGATAAATTAGGTAAATGAGTCAAATTAGGTGTTGCTGAGTCAGCAAAAATCGATAATTAGGGTTTGGTCATAATTAAAAGCAGCCGGGTCTCGGCGTCGCTCGCCCGTGTGGATGCGCCGCTGCACCTGCGGCGGTAAATTTGGGGACAATTAAAAACTATTTAAAAATTAAGGTTTTGGTTAAATTAGGTGTTGCTGAGTCAGCAAAAGTCAATAATTAGGGTTTGGTCATAATTAGAAGTAACCGGGTCTCGGTGACGCTCGCCGGCGCGGATGCGCCGCTGCAAATTAAGTCAGAAAAATTTGGAATTTTAGGAAAAATTAGGATGATAAATGAGATAAATTAGTCAAATTAGGTGTTGCTGAGTCAGCAAAAATCGATAATTAGGATTTTTTTCATAATTAACAGTAACCGGATCTCGCCGGCACTCGGCGGCGCGGATGCGAGAGGTTAATTAGGAAAAATTAGGAATTTTAGTAAATTAGGATGATAAATTAGGTAAACTAGTCAAATTAGGTGTTGCTGAGTCACCAAAAATCGATAATTAGGGTTTGGTCATAATTAAAAGCAGCCGGGTCTCGGCGTCGCTCGCCGGCGCGGATGCGAGAGGTTAATTAGGGAAAATTACAAATTTTAGGAAAAATCAGGATTATAAATTAGGTAAATTAGTAAAATTAAGTGTTGCTGAGTCAGCAAAAATCGATAATTAGGATTTTTTCATAATTAACAGTAACCGGATCTTGGCGGCGCTCGCCGGCGCGGATGCGAGAGGTTAATTAGGAAAAAATACAAAATTTTAGGAAAAATTAATGTGATAAATTAGGTAAATTAGTCAAATTAAGTGTTGCTGAGTCAGCAAAAGTCGATAATTAGGATTTGGTCATAATTAAAAGTAACCGGATCTCGCCGGCACTCGGCGGCACGGATGCGAGAGGTTAATTAGGGAAAATTAGGAATTTTAGTAAATTAGGATGATAAATTAGGTAAATTAGTCAAATTAGGTGTTGCTGAGTCAGCAAAAATCGATAATTAGGGTTTGGTCATAATTAAAAGTAGCCGGGTCTCGGCGTCGCTCGCAGGCGCGGATGCGAGAGGTTAATTAGGAAAAATTACAAATTTTAGGAAAAATTAGGATGATAAATTAGATAAATTAGTCAAATTAGGTGTTGCTGAGTCAGCAAAAGTAGATAATTAGGATTTTTTTCATAATTATCAGTTGCCAGATCTCGGCGGCGCTCGCCGGCGCGGATGTGAGAGGTTAATTAGGAAAAATTAGGAATTTTAGGAAAAATTAGGATGATAAATTAGATAAATTAGTCAAATTAGGTGTTGCTGAGTCAGCAAAAGTAGATAATTAGGATTTTTTTCATAATTATCAATAACCGGATCTCGGCGTCGCTCGCCGGCGCGGATGTGAGAGGTTAATTAGGAAAAATTAGGAATTTTAGTAAATTAGGATGCTAAATTAGGTAAATGAGTCAAATTAGGTGTTGCTGAGTCAGCAAAAGTAGATAATTAGGGTTTGGTCGTAATTAAAAGCAGCCGGGTCGCGGCGGCGCTCGCCGGCGCCGATGCACCGGTGCATGCAAATTAGACTGATATTAAATCTGTATTAAATCCATATTAAACTGATATTAAATCCGTGTTAAATTGATATTAGACCGATATCAAACCCGTATTAAATTGATATTAGACCGATATTAAATGGATATTAGATCGACATTAGACCAATATTAAATCCATATTAAATCGATATGAAATCCATATTAAATCCGTATTAAATCCATATTAAATCCATATTAAATCGATATTAAATCGATATTAAATCCGTATTAAATCCATATTAAATCCATATTAAATCGATAATTAATCCATATTAAATCGATAATTAATCCATATTAAATCCGTATTAAATCCATATTAAAACAGAATTAAATTTGTATTAAATCCGTGTTAAATTTATATTAGACCAATATTAAATCCATATCAAATTGATATTAGACCGATATTAAATGGATATTAATTGACATTAGACCGATATTAAATCCATATTAAATCAATATTAAATCAATTTTAAATCCATATTAAATCCATATTAAATCTGTATTAAATCCATATTAAATCAATATTAAATCAATTTTAAATCCATATTAAATCCATATTAAATCCATATTAAATCTGTATTAAATCTGTATTAAATCCGTATTAAACCCATATTAGACCGATATTAAATCCATATTAAATCCGTATTAAATCCTTATTAAATCCGTATTAAATCTGTATTAAATCCAATTAAATCCATATTAAATCCGTACTAAATCCCTATTAAATACATATTAGACCAATATTAAATCTGTATTAAATCCATATTAAATCTGGATTAAATCCGTATTAAATCCATATTAAATACACGATTAATCCATATTAAATCCGTACTAAATCCATATTAAATCTGTATTAAATCCATATTAAATCTGTAATAAATCTGTATTAAGCCCATATTAGACCCATAATAAATCCATATTAAATCGATATTAAATCTGTATTAAATCCGTATTAAATCCATATTAAATCCGTATTAAATCCATATTAAATCAATAATTAATCCATATTAAATCTGTATTAAATCTGTATTAAATCTGTATTAAATCCATATTAAATCCGTATTAAATCCGTAATAAATCTGTATTAAGCCCATATTAGACCCATAATAAATCCATATTAAATCCATATTAAATCTGTATTATATCCGTATTAAATCCATATTAAATCCGTATTATATCCGTATTAAATCCATATTAAATCCGTATTAAATCCATATTAAATCTGTATTAAATCCATATTAAATCCGTATTAAATCTGTATTAAATCTGTATTAAATCCGTATTATATCCGTATTAAATCCATATTAAATCCGTATTATATCCGTATTAAATCCATATTAAATCCGTATTAAATCCGTATTAAATCCATATTAAATCTGTATTAAATCCATATTAAATCCATATTAAATCTGTATTAAATCTGTATTAAATCCGTATTATATCCGTATTAAATCCATATTAAATCCGTATTATATCCGTATTAAATCCATATTAAATCCGTATTAAATCCGTATTAAATCCATATTAAATCTGTATTAAATCCATATTAAATCCATATTAAATCCATATTAAATCTGTATTAAATCCGTATTAAATCCATATTAAATCTGTATTAAATCCATATTAAATCCATATTAAATCTGTATTAAATCTGTATTAAATCCGTATTAAATCTGTATTATATCCGTATTAAATCCGTATTAAATCCGTATTAAATCCGTAACAAATCCGTATTAAGCCCATATTAGACCCATAATAAATCCATATTAAATCCGTATTAAATCCATATTAAATCCATATTAAATCCATATTAAATCCATATTAAATTGATAATTAAATCCATATTAAATCCATATTAAATTGATAATTAAATCCGTATTAAACCCGTATTAAATCGACAATTAATCCACATTAAATCCGCATTAAAGCCCCGTCCCCGCCTCCCCAAGCCGCACCTGCAGCGACGTCTCGGTGCTGAACAGCTTCTTGCATTCGCCGCACTCCAGGTTCTTCCCGCCGGCGCCGCCGCGCCGCGCCGCCGGCCTCGCCTCCGCCTCCGGCGCCGCCGGCACCGGCGCCGCCGCCGCCGCCGCCTCGCCGCCCGCCCGCTGCCCGTGCGCCCTCTCGTGCGCCCGCAGCCGCGCGGCCGTGCCGCACTTCTTGCCGCAGACGCCGCACTCGAAGCGCCAGCCGGCGTTGCCGCAGCGGTGCTCCCGCAGCGCCGCCGCGCCGGCGAACGCCGCCCCGCAGCCGCGGCAGCGCTGCGGCTCGCGCCCGGCGTGGCCCAGCAGGTGAACGTCCAGCAGCCGGCGCAGCAGGAAGCTGCGGCCGCACTGCGGGCACTTGTAGGGGTACTCGCCGGCGTGGTGGGCGCGGTGCAGCCGCAGCCGGTGCGGGCGGTGGAAGCGCAGCCCGCACTCGGCGCAGCGGTGCGGGAAGCGCCGCAGGTGCACCTGCAGGTGCTGGCGCAGCGTGGAGTTCTGGGCGAAGCGCTTGTGGCACTCGGGGCACTCGTGGGGCCGCTCGCCCGTGTGCGTCAGCTGGTGCCGCAGCAGGTTGGCGCGCGAGCCGAAGCGCTTGCCGCACTGCCGGCACGGGAAGGGCCGCTCGCCGGTGTGCGTGCGGGCGTGGTTGCGCAGGTGCGACGACTTCTTGAAGCTCTTGCCGCAGGCGCCGCAGCGGTGCCGCCGCTCCAGGCGGTGAACGAAGCGCTGGTGCCGCGACAGCGCCGCCGCGCTGGGGAACGACTTGGGGCACGTCCCGCACGCCAGGCTCGGCTCCGGCGGCTCCGCGACGGCCTCCGGCGGCGGCGGCGCCGGCGGCGCCGGGCCCGGCGCGGCGTGGGAGCGGCGGTGGTAGAGGAACTTGGTCATGCTGGCGAAGGCCTTGCCGCAGGCGCAGCGGTGCAGCGGCTCGGCGCCGTGGCCGCGGCGGTGCGCCAGCAGCGCCGCCTCGGTGTCCAGCGCCAGCCCGCAGTCCAGGCACAGGTAGAGCGAGTCTCGGGCGTGGCCGGCGCGGTGCCGCCGCAGCTCGCCGGGGTCCGGCAGCACCCGCGGGCACAGCGGGCACTGGAAGGCGCCCAGGGCGTGGCAGCGCAGGTGGGCGCGCAGCAGCCGCGCCGACGGCAGCAGCTCGCGGCAGTGCTGGCAGCGCGGCTCCGGCGGCGGCGCCGGCGGCGCCGGCGGCGCGGCGGCCGGCCGCCCCGGCGCCAGGTGGCTCACCTGGTGCTCCAGGAAATCCTTGGGGCTCTGGAAGAGCTGCAGGCACTCGCCGCACTCGTAGAGCAGCAGCTGCACCGCGTCGCCCGGCGCCGCCGCCGGCGTCTCCTCGGCGGCGCCGCCCTCGCCGTGCTTGCGGTAGGAGTGCTCCACGTCCACGCGCGCCGTGCCCTGCGGCGAGCCGGCGGCGCCGCGGTGGCCCTGGCGGTGCGCCAGCCACGCGTCCTGGCTCTGGAAGAGCGCGCGGCACTCGGGGCACTCGAAGTGGATGCCGGCGTTGTGCGGGGCGGGTTTCGGCGGCGCCGGCGCGGCGGCGGTGTCGGGAGCGGCCAGGAGCTTGAGGTGGAGCTCCTGGTGCTCGAGGAGCTGTCCCGGCGTCACCAGCAGGGCGCCGCACTCCAGGCACTGGAATTGGCTGGGGGGCTCCAGCAGCTCCAGGTGGGGCTGGGCGTGGTCGGGGCGGGGCTGGGCGTGGTCGGGGCGGGGCTGCAGGTGGTGCTGGTGGTGCAGCAGGGCCTCCTCCAGGGAGGAGGAGAGGTGGGAGCACTCGGAGCAGACGTAGCGGTGCTCCAGCAGCAGCAGCGTCTCCTCCGGGGAGGACATCTGGGGGGGGAAATTGGGGAAAAATGGGGGAAAATGGGGGGGGAAATGGGGAAAAGTGGGGAAAAATGGGGAATAATGGGGGGGAAATGGGGGAAAAATGGGAAAAATGGGGGGGAAAATGGGGGGAAATGGAGAAAAATGTGGAAAAATGGGGGGAAATGGGGGGGGAAATGGGGGGGAAATGGGGGGAAATGGGGGAAAATGGGGAAAAATGGGGAAAAATGGGGGGAAAAGGGGGAAACATGGGGACAAAAGGGGGGAAATGGGAAATAATGGGGAAAATGGGGGGAAATCGGGGGGAAAATGAGGAAAATGGGGGGAAATGGGAAAAATGGAGGGAAATGGGGGAAAATGGGGGGGAAATGGGGAAAAAATGGAGGGAAATGGGGGAAAATGGCGGAGAAATGGAGAAAAAAAGGGGGAAATGGGGGGAAATGGGGAAAAATGGGGGGAAAATGGGGGAAAAAAGGGGGGGAAAATGGGGAAAAATGAGGGGGAAAAGGGGAATAATGGGGGGAAAATGGGGGGGGATGGGGGAAATGGGGGAAAATGGGGGGAAATGGGAAATAATGGGAAAAATGGGGGGAAATGGGGAAAAAATGGGGAAAAATGGGGGGAAAATGGGGGGAAAAAATGGGGAAAAATGGGGGGGGAATGGGGGAAAATGGGGAATAATGGGGAAAATGGGGAGAAATGGGGAAAAATGAGGGGGGAAATGGGGAAAAATGGGGCATAATGGGGGAAATGGGGGGGGGATGGGGGAAATGGGGGAAAATGGGGGAAAATGGGGAATAATGGGGGGAAATGGGGAAAAATGGGGGAAAAATAGGGGAAAATGGGGGAATTGTGGAAAAAATGGGGAATAATGGGGGAAAATGGGGAGGAAGTGGGGGGAAAATGGGGAAAAATGGGGAAAATGGGGAAAAATGGGGAAAATGGGGGAGAAATGGGGTAGAAATGGGGAAAAATGGGGGAAAAAAAGGGGGGGAAATGGGGGGAAATGGGAAAAAATGGAGGGGAAATGGGTGGAAATGGGGAAAAATGGGGAAAAAAAGGGGGAAATTGGGGGGGAAATGGGGGAAAGGGGGAAAAATGGGGGGAAATAGGGAGAATTGGGGAAAATGGGGAAAAAAAGGGGGAAAATGGGGAAAATGGGGAAAAATTGGGAAAAATGGGGGGAAATGGGGGAAAATGGGGAAAAATGGGGAAAAAATGGGGAATAATGGGGGGAAAGGAAAAAATGGGGGAAAATGGGAAATATCAGGAAAAAAGGGGGAAAATGGGGGGGGAAATGGGGAAAATGGGGGGGAAATGGGAAATAATGGGGAAAAATGGGGGGAAAGGGGGAAAAATAGGGGAAAATGGGGGGAAATGAGAAATAATGGGGGAAATGAGAAATAATTGGGGAAATGGGAAATAATGGGGGGAAATGGGGGAAAATGGGAAATAATGGGGGGAAATGGGGAGAAATAATGGGGGGAAATGGGAAAAATGGGGGAAATGGGGAAAATGGGGAAAAATGGGAAATAATGAGGAGAAAATGAGGGGAAATGGGGGGGAAATGGGAAATAATGGATGGGAAATGGGAAATAATGGGGGGAAATGGGAAAAAATGGGGGAAATGGGGGAAAATGGGGAATAGTGGGGGATAATGGGGAGAAATAATGGGGGGAAATGGGGAAAATGGGGGAAATGGGGAAAATGGGGAAAAATGGGAAATAATGAGGAGAAAATGGGGGGAAATGGGGGGGGGAAATGGGGAAAAATGGGGAAAAATGGGGGGAAATGGGAAATAACGGATGGGAAATGGGAAATAATGGGGGGAAATGGGGAAAATAATGGGGGGAAAATGGGGGAAAATGGGGAACAATGGGGGGAAATGGGGGGGAAATGGGAAAAAATGGGGGAATTGGGGAAAAAAAGGGGGAAAATGGGGGGAAAATAGGGGAAATGGGGGGGAAAATGGAGGGAATGAAGAATAGTGGGGGAAAAATGGGGGGAAATGGGGAAAAACAGGGGGAAAAAGGGAAATTGAGGAGAGAGGAAAGCGGGGGGGTAGCGAGGAGGCCGCCCCCACCCCAAAATCCCCGCAGGGACCCCCAAAATCCCCTCAGGGACCCCAAAAAACCCTCAGGGAACCCAAAATCCCCTCAGGGTCCCCAAAATCCCCTCAGGGACCCCAAAATCTCCTCAGGGACCCCAAAAACCTCTCAGGGACCCCAAAAACCCCTCAGGGTCCCCAAAATCCCCTCAGGGACCCCAAAAACCTCTCAGGGACCCCAAAAACCCCTCAGGGTACCCAAAATCCACTCAGGGACCCCAAAACCCCCTCAGGGTCCCCAAAATCCCCTCAGGGACCCGAAATCCCCTCAGGGACCCCAAAAAACCCTGAGGGTCCCCAAAATTCACTCAGGGACCCCAAAATCCCCTCAGGATCCCCAAAATCCCCACAGGGTTCCCAAAATCCCCTCAGGGAACCCAAAATCCTCTCAGGGACCCCAAAATCCCCTCAGGGACCCCAAAAAAACCCTCAGGGAACCCAAAAACCCCCTCAGGGAGCCCAAAATTCTCTCAGGGACCCCGAAATCCCCTCAGGGTCCCCAAAATTCACTCAGGGACCCCAAAATCCCCTCAGGGACCCCAAAAAAACCCTCAGGGAACCCAAAAGCCCCCTCAGGGTCCTCAAAATCCCCTCAGGGACCCCAAAATCCCCTCAAGGAACCCAAAATCCCCTCAGGGACCCCAAAAAAACCTTCAAGGAACCCAAAATCCCCTCAGGGACCCCAAAAAAACACTCAGGGAACCCAAAAAACCCTCAGGGTCCCCAAAAACCCCTCAGGGTCCCCAAAATCCCCTCAGGGACCCCAAAAAACCCTCAGGGACCCCAAAATCTCCTCAGGGAACCCAAAATCCCCTCAGGGTCCCCAAAATCGCCTCAGGGACCCCAAAAAAACTCTCAGGGACCCCAAAATCCCCTCAGGGAACCCAAAATCCCCTCACGGACCCCCAAAATCCTCTCAGGGACCCCAAAATCCCCTCAGGGTCCCCAAAATCCCCTCAGGGACCCCAAAATCCCCTCAGGGACCCCAAAAAAACCCTCAGGGAACCCAAAAACCCCCTCAGGGAGCCCAAAATTCTCTCAGGGACCCCAAAATCCCCTCAGGGACCCCAAAAAAACCCTCAGGGAACCCAAAATCCCCTCAGGGACCCCAAAAAAACCTTCAAGGAACCCAAAATCCCCTCAGGGACCCCAAAAAAACCCTCAGGGAACCCGAAATCCCCTCAGGGTCCCCAAAATCCCCTCAGGGTCCCCAAAAAAACACTCAGGGAACCCAAAACCCCCTCAGGGAACCCAAAATTCACTCAGGGACCCCAAAATCCCCTCAGGGAACCAAAATCCCCTCAGGGAACCCAAAAAAACCCTCAGGGACCCCAAAATCCCCTCAGGGACCCCAAAATCCCCTCAGGGACCCCAAAATTCACTCAGGGACCCCAAAATCCCCTCAGGGAACCAAAAATCCCATGAGGGACCCCAAAATCCCCCCAGGGAACCCAAAAACCCCTCAGGGTCCCCAAAATCCCCTCAGGGAACCCAAAAATCCCCTCAGGGACATCAAAATCCCCTCAGGGACCCCGAAATCCCCTCAGGGACCCAAAAAAAACCCTCAGGGAACCCAAAACCCCCTCAGGGTCCCCAAAATCCCCTCAGGGTCCCCTCGACTCTTATCGGACCCCTGAAAATCCCTCCAAAAATCGCCGCAAAGTCCCCGAGAAACGCCTCGAAACGCCCCAAAATCCCTCAGAAATCGCCTCCCATGGCCCCAAATTCCCCCAAAATTGCCCCAAAAAGCCCCAAAATCCCCCCCCGGCCCCTCCCCCCCCCCCCCTTTTTCACCTCGGCTCCGCTCGCGCTCTCCCTCACGAGGCCCCGCCCCCTGCGCCGCCGCGCGCCCAACAAGGCGCGTTCCCATTGGCCGCCCGTCAGCCCGGCCGACCAATCGGAGCGCCCGCCGTGACGTCAGAGACGTGCCGCCATGTTGGGTTCGGGAGGAACCAACGCGGCGCTGTAAAGGGGGGGGAGGATTGTACCAAAAGGGAGATTTTTTTAGGGGGGATTGTGGATTTTTGGGGGCGTCGAGGGAAGGGGGAGAGAGGGGGGCGAGGACTGTACCAAGTGGGGGCCGGGGGGGTGGTGAAACAGCGCGGTTTGGGGGGGTTTGAGGCGGTTCGGAACGGACCAAGAGCGAGATGGGGGGGGTTGGGTCGTACCAATAAACGCGGATTTGAGGGGTGGCTGGAACGTACCAGGCGGGATCTGGGGGGGGTTTGGGATTGGACCAAGGGGTCTGGGGGGGATCTGGGTCATCCCAAGAGGGGGGTCTGGGCCATTCCAAAGGGATTTTTTGGGGGGTCTGGGCGGTTCCAAATGGATTTTGGGGGGATCCGGACTGTACCAAAGGGATTTGGGGGTCTGGGTGGTTCCAAAAGGATTTGGGGGGGATCCTGGAACATTCCAACGAGATTTGGGGGGGTCTGGACCGTACCAAAGTGATTGGGGGGGGGCTGGACCATTCCAAAGTGATTTTGGGGGGTCCGGACTGTACCAAAAGGGATTTGGGGGGGTCTGGGCCATTCCAAAGGGATTTTTGGGGGGGTCTGGGCGGTTCCAAAAGGGATTTTGGGGGATCCGGACTGTACCAAAGGGATTTGGGGGGGTCTGGGTGGTTCCAAAAGGATTTGGGGGGGGGGGGGTGTTGGACCATTCCAAAAGGGAATTTTGGGGGGGGTCTGGGTGGTTCCAAATGGATTTGGGGGGGATCCTGGAACATTCCAACGAGATTTGGGGGGATCTGGACCATTTCCAAAGGGAATTTTGGGGGGTCTGGACCGTACCAAAAGGGGATTTGGGGGGATGTGGACCATTCCAAATTGATTTGGGGGGGTCTGGACCTTACCAAAGAGGATTTGGGGGGGCCTGGACTGTTCCAAGTGGATCTTGGGGGGGTTTGGACCATTCCAAAAGGGAATTTTGGGGGTGCTGGAACATTCCAAACAGATTTTGGGGGGATCCTGGAACATTCCAAATGGATTTTGGGGGGTCTGGACCGTACCAAAAGGGATTTGGGGGGGACCTGGGTGGTTCCAAATGGATTTTGGGGGGATCCTGGAACATTCCAACGAGATTTGGGGGGGATCTGGACCATTCCAAATTGATTTGGGGGGGTCTGGACCGTACCAAAGTGATTGGGGGGGCTGGACCATTCCAAAGTGATTTTGGGGGGTCCGGACCGTACCAAAAAGGGATTTGGGGGGGTCTGGGCCATTCCAAACGGATTTTGGGGGGGTCTGGGCGGTTCCAAATGGATTTTGGGGGGATCCGGACTGTACCAAAGGGATTTGGGGGGGTCTGGGTGATTCCAAAAGGATTTGGGGGGGGGGTGTTGGACCATTCCAAAAGGGAATTTTGGGGGGGGATCTGGGTGGTTCCAAATGGATTTGGGGGGGATCCTGGAACATTCCAACGAGATTTGGGGGGGATCTGGACCATTCCAAATTGATTTGGGGGGTCTGGACTGTACCAAAAGGGATTTTGGGGGGTGTGGACCATTCCAAAAGGGATTTGGGGGGGTCTGGACCATTCCAAAAGGGATTTGGGGGGATCTGGGTGGTTCCAAATGGATTTGGGGGGGATCCTGGAACATTCCAACGAGATTTAGGGGGTGCTGGACAACTCCAAATCGATTTTGGGGGGTCTGGACCGTACCAAAAGGGGATTTGGGGGGATCTGGACCATTCCAAATTGATTTTGGGGGATCTGGACCGTACCAAAAGAGGATTTGCGGGGACCTGGACTGTTCCAAGCGGATTTTGGGGGGGGGTCTGGGCCATTCCAAAAGGGAATTTTGGGGGTTCTGGAACATTCCAAACAGATTTGGGGGGGATCTGGACCATTCCAAAAGGGATTTTGGGGGGGGGATCTGGACCGTACCAAAAGAGGATTTGCGGGGGCCTGGACTGTTCCAAGCGGATTTTGGGGGGGGGATCTGGGTGGTTCCAAAAGGATTTGGGGGGGCTTGGACCATTCCAAGAGGGATTTTGGGGGTTCTGGAACATTCCAAAGGGATTTGGGGGGGTCTGGGCCGGACCAAGAGGGGTCTGGGGGTGGGGGGGGGGTTCTGTACAGACATTTAAATTTTTTTTTTTTAAATTTTAATTTTATTTTTATTTTTCCCGCGTCCGACGCTCGCGGGGCCGAGGGGGGGGGGGGGGAAGAAGGGGGCGGGAAAAGGTGGGAAAAAAAAACCACACCAAAAAAAAAAAAAAAAAGGACCAAAAAAACCCAAAAAACGGCAAAAATTTAAAAAAAAAAAAAAACGAAACAAAAAAAAAAAAAAAAAAAAAAAAAACCCCAAAAAATCGGAACCAAAACCCCAAAAATGGGAACCCCGCAAGGACAAAGGGGCGGGGCTAACGCAAAGGGGCGTGGCTACAGAAGGGGCGTGATCAGGGATGCGTGAAGGGGGCGTGGTCACAAAGGGGCGTGGTTAAATGGGCGGGGTCGTGAGAGGTATTTAAGGACAAAGGGGCGGAGTCACATCGGTGGGCGGGGCTTGTAGGAAAGGGGCGTGGCAATGGGCGGGGCTTGAATAGAAATTCCCTTTTTTTTTTTTTGCTTTTTTTGGCCTTTTCCACCTTTTTTTTTTTTGGTTTTTTTTTTTTTTTTATTTTTTTTTTTTTTTATTTATTCCTTTTTTGGCTGCGGATATTTTTTTTTTATTGGGTTTTTTTGGTTTATTTTTTTTAATTTTTGGTGGCTTTTATTTATTTATTTTTAACCCCTCCCCAGAATTAATTTTTTTTCCGGGGGGGGTTTTGAGGTTTTTTTCGGTTTTTTTTTCTCCGTTTCCTTTGGTTTGGTTTCTTTTTTTTTTTCTTTTTTTTTTTTTTTTTTTGCTTCTTTTTTTTTTCTTATTTTTGAGTTTTTTGGGCTTTTTTATTTTGATTTTTTTTGTTTTTTTGGGCTTTTTTATTTTGATTTTTTTTTGGTTTTTTGGGCTTTTTTATTTTGATGATTTTTTCTTTTTTTGTTTTCTTTTATTTTGATTTTTTTTGTGTTTTTTTGGTTTTTTTTTATTTCGATTTTTTTTGTCTTTTTGGTTTTTTTTTTAATTTTGATTTTTTTTTTTGCTTTTTTGCTTTTCTTTATTTTGATTTTTTTTATTTACTTTTTTTATTTTTTATTTATTTTTTATTTTTTTTTTTTTTTTTTTTTTTTTTTTTGGTTTTTCTGACCCAATTTTGGGTCAGTTCCCATAAAAAACGAGATTTTATTCATTTATTTTTTTGGGGGGGGGGAGGGGACATCTTTGGCTTCTCGCCCCTCCCCCACAGCCAAGAGGGGGAGGGGCTTCAATTGACCCCACCCCCCATTCATAAAAAAAATCGGGGGGGGGGCTCCAAATAAGGGCAAAACCCCTCCCCCCACCCCCAAAAAAAAAAAAATAAAAAATTTGGGGGCCCCCAAAATGTGGGGACCCCTCCCCAAAAGGGGCGGGGTGGGGGAGGGGCGGCCGGGGGGGGGGGAGGGGCGGATTTTGGGGGGTCTTTGGTTGGCTCTGAGGTATTTTCTGGCCCCTCCCCCCCCCGGGGCCTCTTTGGCTGCAGGGATTTGGGGAGGGGGAGGGGCGGTGACGTCATGGGGAGGGGCGGTGACGTCACGGGGCGGGGAGTGAGGTGGTGACGTCATGTGGGGGGGGCGGGGTGGTGGCGGGGGAGAGGTGGCCAGCGCGGTGGGGGTGGTGGCTACCGAGAATGCTGTGGCTACCACGATGGTCACGGTGGCTACCAAGGCTACCATGGCCACCATGATGGTCACGGTGGCTACCAAAGTCACTGTGGCTACCGTGATGGCGAGGGTGGCTAGCAAGGTCACTGTGGCTACCATGATGGTCAAGGTGGCTACCAAAGTCACTGTGGCTACCGTGATGGTCACAGTGGCTACCAAGGCCAATGTGACCACCATGGTGGGGATGGTGGCGACCAAAGTCACTGTGGGTACCATGATGGTCAAGGTGGCTACCAAAGTCATTGTGGCCACTGTGATGGTGACAGTGGCTACCAAGGTCACTGTGGCCAGCATGGTGCTGGTGGTGGCTACCAAAGTCACTGTGGCCACCATGATGGTCTCAGTGGGTACCAAAGTCACTGTGGCTACCATGATGGTCATGGTGGCTACCAAGGCTACCATGGCCACCATGAGGGTGAGGGTGGCTACCAAGGCCACTGTGGCCAGCATGGTGGTGGTGGTGGCTACCAAGGCTGCTGTGGCTACCATGATGGTCATGGTGGCTACCAAAGTCACTGTGGCTACTGTGATGGTGAGGGTGGCTACCAAGGTCACTGTGGCTACCATGATGGTCATGGTGGCTACCAAAGTCACTGTGGCTACCATGATGGTCAAGGTGGCTACCAAGGCCGCTGTGGCTACCGTGATGGTGAGGGTGGCTACCAAGGCCACTGTGGCCAGCATGATGGTCAAGGTGGCTACCAAAGTTACTGTGGCCACCATGGTGGTGATGGTGGCTACCAAAGTCACTGTGGCTACCATGATGGCACTTGTGGCCACCAAAGTCAACGTGGCTACCATGGTGGTGACGGTGGCTACCAAGGTCACTGTGGCTACCATGATGGTGACGGTGGCTACCAAAGTCACTGTGGCTACCGTGATGGTCACGGTGGCTACCAAGGCCAACGTGGCCACCATGGTGGGGATGGTGGCTACCAAGGCCGCTGTGGCCACCATGGTGGTGATGGTGGCTACCAAGGCCACTGTGGCTACCATGATGGTGACGGTGGCTACCAAGGCCGCCGTGGCCAGCATGGTGGTGGTGGTCTCTACCAAGGCCACTGCGGCTACCATGATGGTCACGGTGGCTACCAAGGCCACTGTGGTCACCAAGGTGGTGAGGATGGCCACCACAAGGCCACCGTTGCCACCATGATGAGGATGATGGCCACCGTGACCATGGGCAGGGCCACCACGGCCACCGTGATCATGACGAAGGCCAAGGACATGATGATGATGGCCGTGGCCACCATGGCTACCATGACCACGGCCAAGGTCGCCGTGACCAACACGACACTGATCACGGCCACCATGGCCATGGCCAACCCTAATGGTGATGGCCACCGTGGCCAACGTGGCCACCATGACCATGACCGTGGCCACCGTGACCATGGCAATGGCCACCATGTTGATGACCATGGCTGTGGCCACCATGACCACCATGATGATGGCCACCATGGCAATGACCATGACCTCGGCCATGGCCACTGTGACCACCATGGCCATGGCCACCATGACCAGTGTGGCCACCATAACCATGACCATGGCCACCGTGACGATGGCCACCATGACCACCATGGCCACCATGACCATGCCAATGGCCACCATGATGATGGCCATGGCCACCGTGACCAATGTGGCCACCAGAACCGTGACCATGCCCATGGCCACCGTGGCCACCATGACCATGCCAATGGCCACCATGATGACGAACATGGCCACCATGACCAATGTGGCCACCATGACCATGACCATGCCCATGGCCACCGTGGCCACCACGATGATGACCATGGCCACCATGACAATGACCAACATGGCCGCCATGACCACTGTGGCCACCATGACCATGGCCATGACCACTATGACCAGTGTGGCCACCAGAACCATGACCATGGCCATGGCCACCATGACCACTGTGGCCACCATGATCATGGCAATGGCCACCAAGACCACTGTGGCCACCATGACCATGGCCATGACCACCAAGGCCACCGTGGCCACCGTGATGATGACCATGGCCATGTCCATGGCCACCATGCCAATGGCCACCATGATGACGAACATGGCCACCATGCCAATGGCCACCATGACCATGGCCATGGCCACCGTGACCAATGTGGCCACCAGAACCGTGACCATGCCCATGGCCACCGTGGTCACCACGATGATGACCATGGCCACCAAGGCCACCATGGCCGCCACGACCATGGCCGTGGCCACCATGACCACTGTGGCCACCATGACCATGGCCTTGGCCACCATGACCACTGTGGCCACCATGACCATGGCAATGGCCACCATGACCACGGTGGCCACCGTAACCATGAAAATGGCCACCATGACCTTGCCAATGGCCACCATGACAACGGTGGCCACCATGACCATGGCCATGGCCACCATGACCAATGTGGCCACCATGACCATGAAAATGGCCACCATGACAACGGTGGCTACCATGACCATGGCCATGGCCACCGTGATCACCGTGGCCACCATGATGATGACCATCATGGCCACCATGACCACTGTGGCCACCATGACCATGGCCATGGCCACCGTGACTGTGGCCACCATGGTGATGACCATCATGGCCACCATGACCACTGTGGCCACCATGACCATGGCCATGGCCACTGTGGCCATCATGATGGTGGCCGCCATGGCAATGACCGTGACTACCGTCACCATGGTGGTCATTGCCATGGTGGCCATGGTCATGGTTTTGGTGGCCGCCGTGGTCATGGTGGTCATTGCCATGGTCATGGTGGCCACCATCATGGTGGTCATGGTGGCTACAGCCATGCTCATCATGGTGGCCATTGCCATGGTCATGGTGGCCACGGTAGTCATGGGCACCGTGGCAATGACCAGCATGGCCACCATGACTATAACAATGGCCACCGTGACCAATGTGGCCACCATGACCATTGCCATGGCCACCATGCCAATGGCCGCCATGACCACTGTGGCCACCAAAACCATGACCGTGGCCACCATGGCCACCATGAGCACCGTGATGATGGCCACCAAAACTGAGACCGTGACCACCATCACCACCATGGCCACCATGGCCACCGTGACCATGGCAATGGCCACCATGACCATGGCAATGGCCACCATGACCACGGTGGCCACCAAAACCATCCCAATGGCCACCATGACCACTGTGGCCACCGTGACCATAACAATGGCCACCATGACCATGAAAATGGCCACCATGACCAATGTGGCCACCAAAACCATGGCAATGGCCACCATGACCACGGTGGCCACTGTAACCATGAAAATGGCCACCATGACCTCGGCAATGGCCGCCATGACCACCGTGGCCACCAAAACCATGACCATGGTCACCATGGCCACCGTGGCCACCATGACCATGAAAATGGCCACCATGACCAATGTGGCCACCAAAACCATGGCAA